>NC_069500.1:329774752-330007356 GCF_027579735.1 Bombina bombina | reverse complement strand
GCTTTTGGTATTGGTTCCCACAAGTAAGGATGACGCCGTGGACCGGACACACCTATGTTGGAGAAAACAGAATTTATGTTTACCTGATAAATTTCTTTCTCCAACGGTGTGTCCGGTCCACGGCCCGCCCTGGTTTTTTTAATCAGGTCTGATAATTTATTTTCTTTAACTACAGTCACCACGGTACCATATGGTTTCTCCTATGCAAATATTCCTCCTTAACGTCGGTCGAATGACTGGGGTAGGCGGAGCCTAGGAGGGATCATGTGACCAGCTTTGCTGGGCTCTTTGCCATTTCCTGTTGGGGAAGAGAATATCCCACAAGTAAGGATGACGCCGTGGACCGGACACACCGTTGGAGAAAGAAATTTATCAGGTAAACATAAATTCTGTTTTATGCTTACCTGATAAATTACTTTCTCTTAAAGGTGTATTCAGTCCACGGCCCGCCCTGATATTTAAGTCAGGTTCAAATTTCATTTTCAATAACTACAGTCACCACTGCACCCTATGGTTCTCTTTTTTTCTCCTAACCGTCGGTCGAATGACTGGGGGGGCGGAGCCTGAGGGGAGCTATATGGACAGCTTTGCTGTGTGCTCTCTTTGCCACTTCCTGTAGGGATTGAGAATATCCCACAAGTAAGGATGAATCCGTGGACTGAATACACCTGTAAGAGAAAGTAATTTATCAGGTAAGCATAAATTCTGTTTTTATATCCACTGTAGATGTCATAGGCGTGAGCGTGAAGCGTCATTCGGTTCCGATTGGCTGTGTGTCTCCATGGCAACCGCGTGTATACAGACTACGGTGTATCACCCTTATCCTCCTCTACTGATGTCATCACGCAACAGCGTGATTTCCACTCCTCCGTATATGCTGGTCTGCAAGCGGCTGTCATGGAAACCCACAACAAAAAAATACAACACCAACATGTTATATTAGTCCTAATATAAGGCATATGTGTAGAAGTATGAATCGATATGCCTTATATTAAGACTAATATAGGACTAATATAACATGTTGGTGTTGTATTTTTTTGTTGTGGGTTTCCATGACAGCCGCTTGTTTTTCATCAAAGACCAGTGAGTGCCTTCTTGCAAACGAGGAATATACACATATGTGAAGTGCACCCTGGCAGTTGTGGTAATGTAAGACTGTGCTTATCTCTTTTTGGAGGATATTTATATATATATATATATATATATATATATATATATATATATATATATATATATATATATACACACACACACACTTGCTTAGGTCACATAGGGTATTTTAGCATTTGCAAAGGCAATACTATGTATGTGTGATAGACTCTATTCTGACTTGGAAAAATCTGCTTTCATTCTGAGACTGAAAATACAAACTTAAGCTTTTATGATTCAGATAGAGTATACTATTTTATACAATTTTCCAATGTACTTATGTTATCAAATTGGCCTCATTCACTTGGTATGCTTATTGATATTAAAATCAGGAACAGAAATGCACAACTGGGAGATAGCTGAACACATCTGGTGAGCCAATGCCAAGAAGAATGTTTATAGCTCCCAGCAGTGTACTACTGCTGCTGCTGCTGAGCCTACATAGGAATGTTTTTCAACTAAGGATACCAAGAAAGCAAAGCAAATTTGATAATAGAAGTAAATTGGAAAGTTGTTTAAATTAGGGATGCTCCGAAATTGCTTTTCACATTTTGTCTGAAAAAGGACCAAAACCGGGGAAAATGAGACACCCCAATCCTCCTCCCGCCCTACATACTGCCCAAGAGAGATGCACCCGTCACCACTGGCAATGCTATATTTCACAACTAGAGAGAACACACACTACCCGGTGATGATGCATTGCAGTGATGTTGTAACTAAGATTGGTTGTGCCCTCCTTTCTTACACCTATCCTGGAAGTGCGGCCATGCATTGGGAAGGGCTTTCCCTTCCCCCCAGGATGCAGCCAGGTATAGTTTTGTTTTTGGATGCACGTGTGTTTGTACAGAGCAACATGTGTAATCACATAGTAGCGGGGTGGTATAAACAAGTCAAATTCTTTTTGGTTATTGGGTACAGCAAGATGGGGAGGTAAGCCAAGCACGTGTGTACGTGATATTATTAGTACCGGGTTAAATAGAATACAGCTTTCAATTAAAGCCAACTGGATGAGGGAAATGCCAGTCCTCCTCCTTGTATAGTTAACTTATCATTTTATTGTAATTATGTGCGATTAGATTTTAATGCTTTGCAAGTCTTTCTGGCAGCTAATGGGTTAAATCGCTACAGGCAGTGTTGGGTGACCTTGTTTTTTAATTAGAAACGATGCCACAGATCATAGCTAGTAAGAGTGTAAACTTGTCTGTAATGCCCATCATTTAAGTAAAAAGAATAGGTACCATAAGCTTTTTTTTTTTTTTTTTTTTAAAGTCTCAGGCTGCAACACATTATGATATAAATTGCAGTCTGCTTAGGTATTTGAAACATAGTTATGCTGGGACTTTGCCAATTTCATAGCATACACAGCATTTGAATAGTTTGTGCTTACATTAAATGCATTATATTCAGGGGAGGAACTGGCAATTACAAACAGTATTGCTGCAACAAAATCTACATATGTATAAGCAACCTTTAAATAGCCAAAGTTCTAGCTAGATGGATATCTCTGTTTTAACTTGTGTAGTGCCAATAACTGTCTAGAAGTTTGGTAAAGTGATGTTATTGTGCATACCAGACAGACACATACATAATTGTGTCCATTTTCTGTCCCACATCTGTAAAAGAGGGGAGAAAAACTCCCTGATTAAGCTAGATAATTGTTTTAAGAAATGGAGCACTAAACAAATTGCACTGGATGACCTCATTTTGCAACTCGCAGCCTTAAAGGGGCAATGTACTGTAGAACCAGCTGCGGAGTTAAACATGTACAGAAGATTAAATATTAGGTTTATTTTTGTATATGAAATAGCTGTTCCTGCTAATTATACCCACAACCCAATAAAATGTGCTTAGCTTTTAGGGAGAGCGGACCTCATTATTTACTTACACAAAGTCCTTATTTTATTTCTCACCATTTACTTTCAGACCAATACTTAGGGAGAAAATGAAAAAGGAACATTTTAGTACCTCTGTTACAACCCCACTGGGAGCATGATGACATGCATTGCATCCACTACATACATACATACACACACACACACAGTGTAGTTAGAAAATAAAAAAAAGTAATTTTCGGTTTCAATTTTCGGCCAAGGGCATCCTGAATTTTTGGTTTTGGTCTAGAATTTCTTCTATAAAGGTAAGACGAGTCCACTGATTCATCCTTTAATTGTGTGATATTATCCTCCTAACAGGAAGTGGCAAAGAGCACCACAGCAGAGCTGTCTATATAGCTCCTCCCTTAGCTCCACCCCTAGTCATTCTCTTTGCCTACTCTAAGTACTAGGAAGGGTAAAGTGAAAGAGGTGATAAAATATTAGTTTTTCATTTCTTCAAGCAAGAGTTTATTTTAAATGGTACCGGTGTGTACTATTTACTCTCAGGCAGCAGATGGATGAAGACTGCTCCCTGGAGGATGATGATCTTAGCATTTGTAACTAAGATCCATTGCTGTTCCCACAGAGGCTGAGGAGTACAGGAAACTTCAGTGTGAGGAACGGTTTCATGCTATGCAGCAGTGAGGTATGTTCAGTCATATTTTTCTGGAGAGACTGTGTATTTCAGAAAGGCTGACATTATACCCAGGAGGGTAAGGGTAAGCAGTAATCCTAGAGCTAAAAGAAGGGCATTACTTAGCTTGCATATGGAGCCAATTACAAATATGGTTGACACTGAATTGCAAATGTTTTTTTTTTTTATTTGGGAGTGCTTTAACGTTTTTGTGGGCAATGTTTTGGGCAAACTTTATTAAGGGCACACATGGCTTAACTTATGGGTCTCAGAACCCACGTGGCTAGTTATAACCGCTCTGGTGCGGTTTTCTCTTGTTAAGTGTATTCAGTCCACGGGTCATCCATTACTTATGGGATATATTCCCTTCCCAACAGGAAGTTGCAAGAGGATCACCCAAGCAGAGCTGCTATATAGCTCCTCCCCTCACATGTCATATCCAGTCATTCTCTTGCAACTGACATAGTAGGAAGGTGTGAGAGGAGTGTGGAATTTTTATACTTAATTATTTCTTCAATCAAAAGTTTATTTTAAATGGCACCGGAGTGTGCTGTTTTTTTCTCTCAGGCAGTATTTAGAAGAAGAATCTGCCTGCGTTTTCTATGATCTTAGCAGAAGTAACTAAGATCCACTGGCTGTTCTAGCACATTCTGAGGAGTGGGGTAACTTCAGAAAGGGAATAGCATGCGGGGTCCCCTGCAGATGAGGTATGTGCAGTAGAATATTTTTCTAAGGAATGGAATTGACTAAGAAAATACTGCTGATACCAATGTAATGGAAGTACAGCCTTAAATGCAGTAGCGACTGGTATCAGGCTGATGAATGTATGTACAATAAGTAATTTTCTAAGGAATGGAATTTGACTAAGAAAATACTGTTAATACTGAAGTAATGTGTGAGCCTTAACTGCAGTAGAAGCGACTGGTAGCAGGCTTATTAATAACACTACCTAACTTTTAAAGTGCATGTTTAAAATGTTTACTGGCATGTTATTCGTTTTTTGTGAGGTACTTTGGTGATAAATATTTTGGGGCATGATTTTCCACATGGCTGTCGTTTATTTCTACATAGAAACGGTTAACTGAGGTTTCCCACTGTTGTAATATGAGTGGGAGGGGCCTATTTTAGCGCTTTTTTTGCGCAGTAAAGATTCAGTTACAGTCTTCCTGCTTCTTCCTCCTTGATCCAGGACGTCTCTAGAGAGCTCAGGGGTCTTCAAAATTCATTTTGAGGGAGGTAATGAGTCACAGCAGACCTGTGACAGTGTGTTTGACTGTGATAAAAACGTTAATTATTAAATTGATTATCCGTTTTTGGGTATTAAGGGGTTAATCATCCATTTGCTAGTGGGTGCAATGCTTTGCTAACTTAATACATTTACTGTGAAGATTTGGTTGCTATAACTGATTTGGTTCATTGTTGTTTCAACTGTGACGATTTTTTGTGCTTCTTAAAGGCGCAGTAGCGTTTTTTATATTACTTGTAAACTTATTTGAAAGGATTTTCCAAGCTTGCTAGTCTCATTGCTAGTCTGTTTAAACATGTCTGACACAGATGAATCTGTTTGTTCACTATGTTTGAAGGCCAATGTGGAGCCCCACAGAAATATGTGTACTAAATGTATTGATGTCACTTTGAATAAAAGTCAATTTTCTTCTGTTAAGTGTGATCAGTCCATGGGTCATCATTACTTCTGGGATATTACTCCTCCCCAACAGGAAGTGCAAGAGGATTCACCCAGCAGAGCTGCATATAGCTCCTCCCCTCTACGTCACTCCCAGTCATTCTCTTGCACCCAACGACTAGATAGGATGTGTGAGAGGACTATGGTGATTATACTTAGTTTTATATCTTCAATCAAAAGTTTGTTATTTTAAAATAGCACCGGAGTGTGTTATTATCTCTCTGGCAGAGTTTGAAGAAGAATCTACCAGAGTTTTTGTTATGATTTTAGCCGGAGTAGTTAAGATCATATTGCTGTTTCTCGGCCATCTGAGGAGAGGTAAACTTCAGATCAGGGGACAGCGGGCAGATGAATCTGCATAGAGGTATGTAGCAGTTTTTATTTTCTGACAATGGAATTGATGAGAAAATCCTGCCATACCGATATAATGTCATGTATGTATACTTTACACTTCAGTATTCTGGGGAATGGTACTTCACTAGAATTACACTGTAAGAAATACATAAAGCTGTTTAATAACTAGAGATTATGTTTAACGTTTTTGCTGGAATGTAAAATCGTTTTCATTTGCTGAGGTACTGAGTGAATAAATGTTTGGGCACTATTTTTCCACTTGGCAGTTGCTTAATCTGTTTTCTGACAGTTTCTGTTCTCCCTCACTGCTGTGTGTGAGGGGGAGGGGCCGTTTTTTGGCGCTTTTACTACACATCAAATATTTCAGTCAGCAACTCATTGTATTCCCTGCATGATCCGGTTCATCTCTACAGAGCTCAGGGGTCTTCAAAACTTATTTTGAGGGAGGTAATTTCTCTCAGCAGAGCTGTGAGAATTATAGTTTGACTGAGATAAAAAACGTTTATTCTGTAATTTGTTTCCTGCTTTCAGAATTTGTTATCTTTGCTAATGGGATTAAACCTTTGCTAAAGTTGTGTTATTTACAAGGATTGAGGCTATAACTGTTTCAATTTATTAATTTTCAACTGTCATAGATCTTCTGTGCTTCTTAAAGGCACAGTACGTTTTAATATTATTCTAATTGAATTGTATTTCCAAGTTACAAGTTTATTTGCTAGTGTGTTAAACATGTCTGATTCAGAGGATGATACCTGTGTCATTTGTTGCAATGCCAAAGTGGAGCCCAATAGAAATTTATGTACTAACTGTATTGATGCTACTTTAAATAAAAGTCAATCTGTACAAATTGAACAAATTTCACCAAACAACGAGGGGAGAGTTATGCCGACTAACTCGCCTCACGTGTCAGTACCTACATCTCCCGCTCAGAGGGAGGTGCGTGATATTGTAGCGCCGAGTACATCTGGGCGGCCATTACAAATCACATTACAGGATATGGCTACTGTTATGACTGAGGTTTTGGCTAAATTACCAGAGCTAAGAGGTAAGCGTGATCACTCTGGGGTGAGAACAGAGTGCGCTGAAAATATTAGGGCCATGTCAGACACTGCGTCACAGGTGGCAGAACATGAGGACGGAGAGCTTCATTCTGTGGGTGACGGTTCTGATCCAAACAGACTGGATTCAGATATTTCAAATTTTAAATTTAAACTGGAAAACCTCCGTGTATTACTAGGGGAGGTGTTAGCGGCTCTGAATGATTGTAACACAGTTGCAATACCAGAGAAAATGTGTAGGTTGGATAAATATTTTGCGGTACCGACGAGTACTGAGGTTTTTCCTATACCTAAGAGACTTACTGAAATTGTTACTAAGGAGTGGGATAGACCCGGTGTGCCGTTCTCACCCCCTCCGATATTTAGAAAAATGTTTCCAATAGACGCCACCACAAGGGACTTATGGCAAACGGTCCCTAAGGTGGAGGGAGCAGTTTCTACCTTAGCTAAGCGTACCACTATCCCGGTGGAGGATAGCTGTGCTTTTTCAGATCCAATGGATAAAAAATTAGAGGGTTACCTTAAGAAAATGTTTGTTCAACAAGGTTTTATATTGCAACCCCTTGCATGCATTGCGCCGATCACGGCTGCAGCGGCATTCTGGATTGAGTCTCTGGAAGAGAACATTGGTTCAGCTACTCTGGACGACATTACGGACAGGCTTAGAGTCCTTAAACTAACTAATTCATTCATTTCGGAGGCCGTAGTACATCTTACTAAACTTACGGCGAAGAATTCAGGATTCGCCATTCAGGCACGCAGGGCGCTGTGGCTAAAATCCTGGTCAGCTGATGTTACTTCTAAGTCTAAATTGCTTAATATACCTTTCAAAGGGCAGACCTTATTCGGGCCCGGGTTGAAAGAGATTATCGCTGACATTACAGGAGGTAAAGGCCATGCCCTGCCTCAGGACAAAGCCAAAGCCAAGACTAGACAGTCTAATTTTCGTTCCTTTCGTAATTTCAAAGCAGGAGCAGCATCAACTTCCTCTGCACCAAAACAGGAAGGAGCTGTTGCTCGCTACAGACAAGGCTGGAAACCTAACCAGTCCTGGAACAAGGGCAAGCAGACTAGGAAACCTGCTGCTGCCCCTAAAACAGCATGAATTGAGGGCCCCCGATCCGGGATCGGATCTAGTGGGGGGCAGACTTTCTCTCTTCGCCCAGGCTTGGGCAAGAGATGTTCAGGATCCCTGGGCGCTAGAGATAATATCTCAGGGATACCTTCTGGACTTCAAATACTCTCCTCCAAGAGAGAGATTTCATCTGTCAAGATTGTCAACAATCCAGACAAAGAAAGAGGCGTTTCTACGCTGCGTACAAGAGCTCTTGTTAATGGGAGTAATCCATCCAGTTCCACGATCGGAACAGGGACAGGGGTTTTACTCAAATCTGTTTGTGGTTCCCAAAAAAGAGGGAACTTTCAGACCAATCCTGGACTTAAAGATCCTAAACAAATTCCTAAGAGTTCCATCGTTCAAGATGGAGACTATTCAGACAATTTTACCTATTATCCAAGAGGGTCAGTACATGACCACTGTAGATTTAAAAGATGCTTACCTTCACATACCGATTCACAAAGATCATTATCGGTACCTAAGGTTTGCCTTCCTAGACAGGCATTACCAGTTTGTGGCTCTTCCATTCGGATTGGCTACAGCTCCAAGAATCTTCACAAAGGTTCTGGGTGCTCTTCTGGCGGTACTAAGACCGCGGGGAATCTCGGTAGCTCCATACCTAGACGACATTCTGATACAAGCTTCAAGCTTTCAAACTGCCAAGTCTCATACAGAGTTAGTGCTGGCATTTCTAAGGTCACATGGATGGAAGGTGAACGAAAAGAAAAGTTCACTCGTTCCACTCACAAGAGTTCCCTTCCTGGGGACTCTTATAGATTCTGTAGAAATGAAGATTTACCTGACAGAGGACAGGCTAACAAGACTTCAAAGTGCTTGCCGCACCCTTCATTCCATTCAACACCCGTCAGTGGCTCAATGCATGGAGGTAATCGGCTTAATGGTAGCGGCAATGGACATAGTACCCTTTGCACGCTTACACCTCAGACCACTGCAACTGTGCATGCTAAGTCAGTGGAATGGGGATTACTCAGACTTATCCCCTTCTCTGAATCTGGATCAAGAGACCAGAAATTCTCTTCTATGGTGGCTTTCTCGGCCACATCTGTCCAGGGGGATGCCATTCAGCAGACCAGACTGGACAATTGTAACAACAGACGCCAGCCTTCTAGGTTGGGGTGCCGTCTGGAATTCTCTGAAGGCTCAGGGACAATGGAGTCAGGAGGAGAGTCTCCTGCCAATAAACATTCTGGAATTGAGAGCAGTTCTCAATGCCCTCCTGGCTTGGCCCCAGTTGACAACTCGGGGGTTCATCAGGTTTCAGTCGGACAACATCACGACTGTAGCTTACATCAACCATCAGGGAGGGACAAGAAGCTCCCTAGCTATGATGGAAGTATCAAAGATAATTCGCTGGGCAGAGTCTCACTCTTGCCACCTGTCAGCAATCCACATCCCGGGAGTGGAGAACTGGGAGGCGGATTTCTTAAGTCGTCAGACTTTTCATCCGGGCGAGTGGGAACTTCATCCGGAGGTCTTTGCCCAAATACTTCGACGTTGGGGCAAACCAGAGATAGATCTCATGGCGTCTCGACAGAACGCCAAGCTTCCTCGTTACGGGTCCAGATCCAGGGATCCAGGAGCAGTCCTGATAGATGCTCTGACAGCACCTTGGGACTTCAGGATGGCTTACGTGTTTCCACCCTTCCCGTTGCTTCCTCGATTGATTGCCAGAATCAAACAAGAGAGAGCATCAGTGATTCTAATAGCACCTGCGTGGCCACGCAGGACTTGGTATGCAGACCTGGTGGACATGTCATCCTGTCCACCTTGGTCTCTACCTCTGAAACAGGACCTTCTGATACAGGGTCCCTTCAAACATCAAAATCTAACTTCTCTGAAGCTGACTGCTTGGAAATTGAACGCTTGATTTTATCAAGACGTGGGTTTTCTGAGTCAGTTATTGATACCTTAATACAGGCTAGGAAACCTGTTACCAGAAAGATTTACCATAAGATATGGCGTAAATACCTATATTGGTGTGAATCCAAAGGTTACTCTTGGAGTAAGGTTAGGATTCCTAGGATATTGTCTTTTCTACAAGAAGGTTTAGAAAAGGGTTTATCTGCTAGTTCATTAAAGGGACAGATCTCAGCTCTGTCCATTCTGTTACACAAACGTCTGTCAGAAGTTCCTGACGTCCAGGCTTTTTGTCAGGCTTTGGCCAGGATTAAGCCTGTGTTTAAAACTGTTGCTCCACCATGGAGTTTAAACCTTGTTCTTAATGTTTTACAGGGCGTTCCGTTTGAACCCCTTCATTCCATTGATATAAAGTTTTTATCTTGGAAAGTTCTATTTCTTCTGTTATGTGTGATCAGTCCACGGGTCATCATTACTTCTGGGATATAACTCCTCCCCAACAGGAAATGCAAGAGGATTCACCCAGCAGAGCTGCATATAGCTCCTCCCCTCTACGTCACTCCCAGTCATTCTCTTGCACCCAACGACTAGATAGGATGTGTGAGAGGACTATGGTGATTATACTTAGTTTTTATAACTTCAATCAAAAGTTTGTTATTTTACAATAGCACCGGAGCGTGTTATTGCCTCTCTGGCAGAGTTTGAAGAAGAATCTACCAGAGTTTTTACTATGATTTTAACCGGAGTAGTTAAGATCATATTGCTGTTTCTCGGCCATCTGAGGGAGGTAAAAGCTTCAGATCAGGGGACAGCGGGCAGATGAATCTGCATTGAGGTATGTAGCAGTTTTTATTTTCTGAATGGAATTGATGAGAAAATCCTGCCATACCGTTATAATGACATGTATGTATACTCTACACTTCAGTATTCTGGGGATGGTATTCACTGGAATTACTCTGTTAAAAGTACATTAAACCCTTTAATAGGTTTTTATTATGTTAAACGTTTTTTGCTGGAAGGTAGAATCGTTTGCATTTTCTGAGGTACTGAGTGAATAAATGTTTGGGCATTATTTTTCCACTTGGCAGTTGCTTGTTTTAATTGTGACAGTTTCGTTTCTCTCTCACTGCTGTGTGTGAGGGGGAGGGGCCGTTTTTGGCGCTCTTTGCTACGCATCAAAAATTTCCAGTCAGTTACTCTTGTATTTCCTGCATGATCTGGTTCATCTCTAACAGAACTCAGGGGTCTTCAAACTTCTTTGGAGGGAGGTAGATTCTCTCAGCAGAGCTGTGAGACTTATATATTGACTGTGATTAAAAACGTTGCTCTGTAATTTTTATGTTTCAAATTTAACTATTGTTACTTTACTAATGGGAACAAACCTTTGCTAAAAGTTGTGTTGTTTTTAAGGATTGATGCTATAACTGTTTTTTTCAGTTCATTATTTCATCTGTCATTTAATCGTTTAGTGTTTCTTTGAGGCACAGTACGTTTTTGTTAAATAAGATTGTAACCAAGTTGCAAGTTTATTGCTAGTGTGTTAAACATGTCTGATTCAGAGGAAGATACCTGTGTCATTTGTTCCAATGCCAAGGTGGAGCCCAATAGAAATTTATGTACTAACTGTATTGATGCTACTTTAAATAAAAGCCAATCTGTACAAATTGAACAAATTTCACCAAACAGCGAGGGGAGAGTTATGCCGACTAACTCGCCTCACGTGTCAGTACCTGCATCTCCCGCCCGGGAGGTGCGTGATATTGTGGCGCCTAGTACATCTGGGCGGCCATTACAGATAACATTACAAGATATGGCTACTGTTATGACTGAAGTTTTGGCTAAATTACCAGAACTAAGAGGCAAGCGTGATCACTCTGGGGTGAGAACAGAGTGCGCTGATAATACTAGGGCCATGTCTGATACTGCGTCACAGCTTGCAGAGCATGAGGACGGAGAGCTTCATTCTGTGGGTGACGGTTCTGATCCAAACAGATTGGATTCAGATATTTCAAATTTTAAATTTAAATTGGAGAACCTCCGTGTATTACTAGGGGAGGTTTTAGCGGCTCTTAATGATTGTAACACTGTTGCAATACCAGAGAAATTGTGTAGGTTGGATAAATACTTTGCGGTACCGGCGAGTACTGACGTTTTTCCTATACCTAAGAGACTAACTGAAATTGTTACTAAGGAGTGGGATAGACCCGGTGTGCCGTTCTCACCCCCTCCAATATTTAGAAAGATGTTTCCAATAGACGCCACCACACGGGACTTATGGCAAACGGTCCCTAAGGTGGAGGGAGCAGTTTCTACTTTAGCTAAGCGTACCACTATCCCGGTGGAGGATAGCTGTGCTTTTTCAGATCCAATGGATAAAAAATTAGAGGGTTACCTTAAGAAAATGTTTGTTCAACAAGGTTTTATATTGCAACCCCTTGCATGCATCGCGCCGATTACGGCTGCGGCAGCATTTTGGATTGAGTCTCTGGAAGAGAACCTTAGTTCAGCTACGCTGGACGACATTACGGACAGGCTTAGAGTCCTTAAACTAGCTAATTCATTCATTTCGGAGGCCGTAGTACATTTAACCAAACTTACGGCTAAGAACTCAGGATTCGCCATTCAGGCACGTAGGGCGCTGTGGCTAAAATCCTGGTCAGCTGATGTAACTTCTAAGTCAAAATTACTTAATATACCTTTCAAGGGGCAAGCTTTATTTGGGCCCGGTTTGAAAGAAATTATCGCTGACATTACAGGAGGTAAGGGCCACGCCCTGCCTCAAGACAAAGCCAAAGCTAAGGCTAGACAGTCTAATTTTCGTCCCTTTCGGAATTTCAAAGCAGGAGCAGCACCAACTTCCACTGCACCAAAACAGGAAGGAGCTGTTGCTCGTTACAGACAAGGCTGGAAACCTAACCAGTCCTGGAACAAGGGCAAGCAGGCCAGGAAACCTGCTGCTGCCCCAAAGACAGCATGAACCGAGGGCCCCCGATCCGGGACCGGATCTAGTGGGGGGCAGACTCTCTCTCTTCGCCCAGGCTTGGGCAAGAGATGTTCAGGATCCCTGGGCGCTAGAGATCATATCTCAGGGATACCTTCTAGACTTCAAATTCTCTCCCCCAAGAGGGAGATTTCATCTGTCAAGGTTGTCAACAAACCAGATAAAGAAAGAAGCGTTTCTACGCTGTGTACAAGATCTGTTATTAATGGGAGTGATCCATCCGGTTCCGCGGTCGGAACAAGGACAAGGGTTTTACTCAAACCTGTTTGTGGTTCCCAAAAAAGAGGGAACTTTCAGGCCAATCTTGGATTTAAAGATCCTAAACAAATTCCTAAGAGTTCCATCGTTCAAAATGGAAACTATTCGGACAATCTTACCCATGATCCAAAAGGGTCAGTACATGACCACAGTGGATTTAAAGGATGCTTACCTTCACATACCGATTCACAAAGATCATTACCGGTATCTAAGGTTTGCCTTCTTAGACAGGCATTACCAGTTTGTAGCTCTTCCATTCGGATTGGCTACGGCTCCAAGAATCTTCACAAAGGTTCTGGGTGCCCTTCTGGCGGTACTAAGACCGCGAGGAATTTCGGTAGCTCCGTACCTAGACGACATTCTGATACAAGCTTCAAGCTTTCAAACTGCCAAGTCTCATACAGAGTTAGTTCTGGCATTTCTAAGGTCGCATGGATGGAAAGTGAACGAAAAGAAGAGTTCTCTCTTTCCTCTCACAAGAGTTCCATTCTTGGGGACTCTTATAGATTCTGTAGAAATGAAGATTTATCTGACAGAAGACAGATTAACAAAGCTTCTAAATGCATGCCGTGTCCTTCATTCCATTCAACTCCCGTCAGTAGCTCAATGCATGGAGGTGATCGGCTTAATGGTAGCAGCAATGGACATAGTTCCCTTTGCACGTCTACATCTCAGACCGCTGCAATTGTGCATGCTGAGTCAGTGGAATGGGGATTACTCAGACTTGTCCCCTACTCTGAATCTGGATCAAGAGACCAGAAAATCTCTTCTATGGGGGCTTTCTCGGCCACACCTGTCCAGGGGGATGCCATTCAGCAGGCCGGACTGGACAATTGTAACAACAGACGCCAGCCTACTAGGTTGGGGCGCTGTCTGGAATTCTCTGAAGGCTCAGGGACAATGGAATCAGGAGGAAAGTCTCCTGCCAATAAACATTCTGGAATTGAGAGCAGTTCTCAATGCCCTTCTGGCTTGGCCCCAGTTAAAAACTCGGGGGTTCATCAGGTTTCAGTCGGACAACATCACGACTGTAGCTTACATCAACCATCAAGGAGGGACAAGAAGCTCCCTAGCAATGATGGAAGTATCAAAGATAATTCGCTGGGCAGAGTCTCACTCTTGCCACCTGTCAGCAATCCACATCCCGGGAGTGGAGAACTGGGAGGCGGATTTCTTGAGTCGCCAGACTTTTCATCCGGGGGAGTGGGAACTTCATCCGGAGGTCTTTGCCCAAATACTTCGACGTTGGGGCAAACCAGAGATAGATCTCATGGCGTCTCGCCAGAATGCCAAACTTCCTCGCTACGGGTCCAGATCCAGGGATCCGGGAGCGGTTCTGATAGATGCTTTGACAGCACCTTGGAACTTCGGGATGGCTTATGTGTTTCCACCCTTCCCGCTGCTTCCTCGATTGATTGCCAAAATCAAACAGGAGAGAGCATCAGTGATTCTAATAGCGCCTGCATGGCCACGCAGGACTTGGTATGCAGATCTAGTGGACATGTCATCCTGTCCGCCTTGGTCTCTACCTCTAAGACAGGACCTTCTGATACAGGGTCCATTCAAACATCAAAATCTAACTTCTCTGAAGCTGACTGCTTGGAAATTGAACGCTTGATTTTATCAAAACGTGGTTTTTCTGAGTCGGTTATTGATACCCTGATACAGGCTAGGAAGCCTGTTACCAGAAGGATTTACCATAAGATATGGCGTAAATACCTATACTGGTGCGAATCCAAAGGTTACTCCTGGAGTAAGGTTAGGATTCCTAGGATATTGTCCTTTCTACAAGAAGGTTTAGAAAAGGGTTTATCGGCTAGCTCATTAAAGGGACAGATCTCAGCTCTGTCCATCTTGTTACACAGGCGTCTGTCAGAAAATCCAGACGTCCAGGCCTTTTGTCAGGCTTTAGCTAGGATCAAGCCTGTGTTTAAAACTGTTGCTCCGCCATGGAGTTTAAACCTTGTTCTTAACGTTCTACAAGGAGTTCCGTTTGAACCCCTTCATTCCATTGATATAAAGTTGTTATCTTGGAAAGTGTTATTTTTAATGGCTATTTCTTCGGCTCGGAGAGTCTCTGAGTTATCAGCTTTACATTGTGATTCTCCTTATTTGATTTTTCATTCAGATAAGGTAGTTCTGCGTACAAAACCTGGGTTCTTACCTAAGGTAGTCACTAACAGGAACATCAATCAAGAGATCGTGGTGCCTTCCCTGTGCCCGAATCCTTCTTCAAAGAAGGAACGTCTTCTACACAATCTGGATGTAGTTCGTGCCCTCAAGTTCTACTTGCAGGCAACTAAGGATTTTCGACAAACGTCTTCCCTGTTTGTCGTGTACTCTGGTCAGAGGAGAGGTCATAAGGCTTCGGCTACCTCTCTCTCCTTCTGGCTTCGTAGCATAATTCGTTTAGCCTATGAGACTGCTGGACAGCAGCCTCCTGAAAGAATTACAGCTCATTCTACTAGAGCTGTGGCTTCTACTTGGGCCTTTAAGAATGAGGCCTCTGTTGAACAGATTTGCAAGGCTGCAACTTGGTCTTCGCTTCATACTTTTTCCAAATTTTACAAATTTGACACTTTTGCTTCTTCGGAGGCTATTTTTGGGAGAAAGGTTCTTCAGGCAGTGGTTCCTTCTGTATAATGAGCCTGCCTATCCCTCCCGTCATCCGTGTACTTTTGCTTTGGTATTGGTATCCCAGAAGTAATGATGACCCGTGGACTGATCACACATAACAGAAGAAAACATAATTTATGCTTACCTGATAAATTCCTTTCTTCTGTTGTGTGATCAGTCCACGGCCCGCCCTGTTTTTTAAGGCAGGTAAATATCTTTTAAATTATGCTCCAGTCACCACTTCACCCTTGGTTTCTCCTTTCTCGTTGATTCTTGGTCGAATGACTGGGAGTGACGTAGAGGGGAGGAGCTATATGCAGCTCTGCTGGGTGAATCCTCTTGCATTTCCTGTTGGGGAGGAGTTATATCCCAGAAGTAATGATGACCCGTGGACTGATCACACAACAGAAGAAAGGAATTTATCAGGTAAGCATAAATTATGTTTTTTAATGGCTATTTCCTCGGCTCGAAGAGTCTCTGAATTATCAGCCTTACATTGTCATTCTCCTTATTTGATTTTTCATTCGGATAAGGTAGTCCTGCGTACTAAACCTGGGTTCTTACCTAAGGTAGTTACTAACAGGAATATCAATCAAGAGATTGTTGTTCCTTCTTTATGCCCAAATCCTTCTTCAAAGAAGGAACGTCTACTGCACAACCTGGATGTAGTCCGTGCTCTAAAATTTTACTTACAGGCAACTAAGGAATTTCGACAAACGTCTTCTCTGTTTGTCATTTACTCTGGGCAGAGGAGAGGTCAAAAAGCTTCCGCTACCTCTCTTTCTTTTTGGCTTCGTAGCATAATTTGTTTAGCTTATGAGACTGCTGGACAGCAGCCTCCTGAAAGAATTACAGCTCATTCTACTAGAGCTGTGGCTTCCACTTGGGCCTTCAAGAATGAGGCCTCTGTTGAACAGATTTGCAAGGCTGCAACTTGGTCTTCGCTTCATACTTTTTCCAAATTTTACAAATTTGACACTTTTGCTTCATCGGAGGCTATTTTTGGGAGAAAGGTTCTTCAGGCAGTGGTTCCTTCTGTATAAAGAGCCTGCCTATCCCTCCCGTCATCCGTGTACTTTTGCTTTGGTATTGGTATCCCAGAAGTAATGATGACCCGTGGACTGATCACACTTAACAGAAGAAAACATAATTTATGCTTACCTGATAAATTCCTTTCTTCTGTAGTGTGATCAGTCCACGGCCCGCCCTGTTTTTAAGGCAGGTAAATATTTTTTAATTTATACTCCAGTCACCACTTCACCCTTGGCTTTTCCTTTCTCGTTGGTCCTTGGTCGAATGACTGGGAGTGACGTAGAGGGGAGGAGCTATATGCAGCTCTGCTGGGTGAATCCTCTTGCACTTCCTGTTGGGGAGGAGTAATATCCCAGAAGTAATGATGACCCGTGGACTGATCACACTACAGAAGAAAGGAATTTATCAGGTAAGCATAAATTATGTTTTTATCTGTAAAGAAATTATCACCAGACAACGAGGGGGAAGTTATGCCGACTAACTCTCCTCACGTGTCAGTACCTTCGCCTCCCGCTCAGGAGGCGCGTGATATTGTGGCGCCAAGTACATCAGAGAGGCCCATACAAATCACTTTGCAAGACATGGCTGCTGTTATGACAGAGGTATTATCTAAATTGCCTGAATTAAGAGGCAAGCGCGATAGCTCTGGGTTAAGGACAGAGCGCGCTGATGATGTGAGAGCCATGTCCGATACTGCGTCACAATTTGCAGAACATGAGGACGGAGAGCTTCATTCTGTGGGTGACGGATCTGATCCAGGGAGACCGGATTCAGAGATTTCTAATTTTAAATTTAAGCTTGAGAACCTCCGTGTATTGCTAGGGGAGGTATTAGCGGCTCTGAATGATTGTAACACGGTTGCAATTCCAGAGAAAATATGTAGGTTGGATAGATACTTTGCGGTACCGGTGTGTACTGACGTTTTTCCTATACCTAAAAGGCTTAAAGAAATTATTAGCAAGGAGTGGGATAGACCCGGTGTGCCCTTTTCCCCTCCTCCGATATTTAGAAAAATGTTTCCAATAGATGCCACCACACGAGACTTATGGCAGACGGTCCCTAAGGTGGAGGGAGCAGTTTCTACTTTAGCTAAACGTACCACTATCCCGGTGGAGGATAGTTGTGCTTTTTCGGATCCAATGGATAAAAAAATTAGGTTACCTTAAGAAAATGTTTGTTCAACAAGGTTTTATCTTACAGCCCCTTGCATGCATTGCGCCTGTCACTGCTGCTGCGGCATTCTGGTTTGAGTCTCTGGAAGAGGCCATTCGCACAGCTCCATTGGATGAGATTATGGCCAAGCTTAAAGCACTTAAGCTAGCTAATGCATTTGTTTCTGATGCCGTTGTACATTTAACCAAACTAACGGCTAAGAACTCCGGATTCGCCATCCAGGCGCGCAGAGCGCTATGGCTTAAATCCTGGTCAGCTGACTAAATCTAAATTGCTTAATATTCCTTTCAAGGGGCAAACCTTATTCGGGCCCGGCTTGAAAGAAATTATTGCTGACATTACTGGAGGTAAGGGTCATACTCTTCCTCAGGACAGGGCCAAATCAAAGGCCAAACAGTCTAATTTTCGTGCCTTTCGTAACTTCAAGGCAGGAGCAGCATCAACTTCCTCCGCTCCAAAACAGGAAGGAACTGCTGCTCGTTACAGACAGGGCTCGAAAGCTAACCAGCCCTGGAACAAGGGCAAGCAGGCCAGAAAGCCTACTTCTGCCCCTAAGACAGCATGAAGAGAGGGCCCCCTATCCGGAAACGGATCTAGTGGGGGCAGACTTTCTCTCTTCGCCCAGGCTTGGGCAAGAGATGTCAAGGATCCCTGGGCGTTGGAGATCATATCTCGGGGATATCTTCTGGACTTCAAAGCTTCTCCTCCACAAGGGAGATTTCATCTTTCAAGGTTATCAGCAAACCAAATAAAGAAAGAGGCATTTCTACGCTGTGTACAAGACCTCTTAGTAATGGGGGTGATCCACCCAGTTCCGCGGACGGAACAAGGGCAAGGGTTTTACTCAAATCTGTGGTTCCCAAGAAAGAGGGAACCTTCAGACCAATCTTGGACCTAAAAATCTTAAACAAATTCCTAAGAGTTCCATCATTCAAAATGGAAACTATTTGAACCATCCTACCCATGATCCAAGAGGGTCAATACATGACCACAGTAGACTTAAAGGATGCCTACCTTCATATACCGATTCACAAAGATCATTATCGGTATCTAAGATTTGCCTTTCTAAACAGGCATTACCAGTTTGTAGCTCTTCCCTTCGGGTTAGCTACGGCCCCGAGAATTTTTACAAAGGTTCTGGGCTCACTCCTAGTGGTGCTAAGACCGCGAGGCATAGTGGTGGCTCCGTACCTAGACGACATTCTGATACAAGCGTCAAGTTTTCAAATTGCCAAGTCTCATACAGAGATAGTTCTGGCATTTCTGAGGTCGCATGGGTGGAAGGCGAACGTGGAAAAGAGTTCTCTATCACCACTCACAAGAGTCTCCTTCCTAGGGACTCTGATAGATTCTGTAGAAATGAAAATTTACCTGACGGAGGCCAGGTTATCAAAACTTTTAAATGCTTGCCGTGTCCTTCATTCCATTCCACGCCCGTCAGTAGCTCAGTGCATGGAAGTAATCGGCTTAATGGTAGCGGCAATGGACATAGTACCATTTGCGCGCCTGTATCTCAGACCTCTGCAATTATGCATGCTAAGTCAGTGGAATGGGGATTACTCAGATTTGTCCCCTCTACTAAATCTGGATCAAGAGACCAGAGATTCTCTTCTCTGGTGGCTTTCTCGGGTCCATCTGTCCAAGGGGATGACCTTTCGCAGGCCAGATTGGACAATTGTAACAACAGATGCCAGCCTTCTAGGTTGGGGCGCAGTCTGGAACTCCCTGAAGGCTCAGGGATTATGGACTCAGGAGGAGAAACTCCTCCCAATAAATATTCTGGAGTTGAGAGCAATATTCAATGCTCTTCTAGCTTGGCCTCAGTTAGCAACACTGAAGTTCATCAGATTTCAGTCGGACAACATCACGACTGTGGCTTACATCAACCATCAAGGGGGAACCAGGAGTTCCCTATTGATGTTGGAAGTCTCAAAGATAATTCGCTGGGCAGAGTCTCAGTCTTGCCACCTGTCAGCGATCTACATCCCAGGCGTGGAGAACTGGGAGGCGGATTTTCTAAGTCGCCAGACTTTTCATCCGGGGGAGTGGGAACTTCATCCGGAGGTCTTCGCTCAACTGATTCATCGTTGGGGCAAACCAGATCTGGTTCTCATGGCGTCTCACCAGAACGCCAAGCTTCCTTGTTACGGATCCAGGTCCAGGGACCCGGGAGCGGCGCTGATAGATGCTCTGACATCCCCTTGGGTCTTCAACATGGCTTATGTGTTTCCACCATTTCCGATGCTACCTCGACTGATTGCCAAAATCAAACAGGAGAGAGCATCGGGGATTCTGATAGCGCCTGCGTGGCCACGCAGGACCTGGTATGCAGACCTAGTGGACATGTCGTCCTGTCCACCATGGTCTCTACCTCTGAGGCAGGACCTTCTAATACAAGGTCCTTTCAAACATCCAAATCTAATTTCTCTGAGGCTGACTGCATGGAGATTGAACGCTTGATCCTATCAAAGCGTGGCTTCTCGGAGTCAGTTATTGATACCTTAATACAGGCACGGAAGCCTGTTACCAGAAAAATTTACCATAAGATATGGCGTAAATATTTATATTGGTGCGAATCCAAGGGTTACTCATGGAGTAAGGTTAGGATTCCTAGGATATTGTCCTTTCTACAAGAGGGTTTAGAAAAGGGCTTATCTGCTAGTTCGTTAAAGGGACAGATTTCTGCTCTGTCTATTCTCTTACACAAAAGTTCCAGACGTCCAGGCTTTTTGTCAGGCTTTGGCTAGGATTAAGCCTGTGTTTAAGACTGTTGCTCCTCCGTGGAGCTTAAACTTGGTTCTTAAAGTTCTTCAAGGGGTTCCGTTTGAACCCCTTCATTCCATTGATATTAAGCTTTTATCTTGGAAAGTTCTGTTTTTGATGGCTATTACATTGGGATTCTCCTTATCTGATTTTCCATTCAGACAAGGTAGTTCTGCGTACTAAACCTGGGTTTTTACCTTAGGTAGTTTCTAACAGGAATATCAATCAGGAGATTGTTGTTCCATCATTATGTCCTAATCCTTCTTCAAAGAAGGAACGACTTTTACATAATCTGGACGTAGTCCGTGCCCTGAAGTTCTATTTACAGGCAACTAAAGATTTTCGTCAAACTTCTTCCCTGTTTGTCGTGTACTCTGGTCAGAGGAGAGGTCAAAAAGCTTCGGCAACCTCTCTCTCCTTTTGGCTTCGTAGCATAATACGTTTAGCCTATGAGACTGCTGGTCAGCAGCCCCCTGAAAGAATTACAGCTCATTCCACTAGAGCTGTGGCTTCCACCTGGGCCTTTAAGAATGAGGCCTCTGAACAGATTTGCAAGGCTGCAACTTGGTCTTCGCTTCACACTTTTTCAAAATTTTACAAATTTGACACTTTTGCTTCTTCGGAGGCTGTTTTTGGGAGAAAGGTTCTACAGGCAGTGGTTCCTTCCGTTTAAGTTCCTGCCTTGTCCCTCCCATCATCCGTGTACTTTGGCTTTGGTATTGGTATCCCATAAGTAATGGATGACCCGTGGACTGAATACACTTAACAAGAGAAAACATAATTTATGCTTACATGATAAATTTATTTCTCTTGTAGTGTATTCAGTCCACGGCCCGCCCTGTCTTTTTAAGGCAGATCTAAATTTTAATTAAAACTCCAGTCACCACTGCACCCTATGGTTTCTCCTTTCTTGTCTTGTTTCGGTCGAATGACTGGATATGACATGTAAGGGGAGGAGCTATATAGCAGCTCTGCTTGGGTGATCCTCTTGCAACTTCCTGTTGGGAAGGGAATATATCCCATAAGTAATGGATGACCCGTGGACTGATACACTACAAGAGAAATAAATTTATCAGGTAAGCATAAATTATGTTTTTTAAGGCTGAGGAGACATCGAGTGAGATGGGCGGGGCCTATTTTCACGCCTCAGATGCGCAGTTAGTTTTATCAGCAAGAAGCAAGCTCTAACTCCTGAGGGCCCTGGTGTATGTTTCTGGCCAAATCAAAGCTTTTACCCTCCATTTTCGATCCCTGAGGGCAGGTAGGGCCACAGCAGGGCTGTGGAGTGTTTTGTTCCGGCTCTGGGCCTATTTTCAATCCGGTTTGCAAATTAAGGGGTTCATTGTTAAAAAAAATTGTGGTGCAATCTTAACTACCTATATTGTGTCTACATACAAAATTTGGAAAAATGTGGTGCCATGTGTAGGCTGTTTTGCAGGTAGTGTATGCTTTTTTTCTCTTAAAGTCGCAGTTCCGTTTTTTAAGATTATTTATTTCACTAAATAAAGTGTTTTCATGCTTGTTTGTAGTCATTACTAGCATGTTCAACATGTCTGACATTGAGGAAAGTCAATGTTCAATATGTTTAGAAGCCATTGTGGAACCTCCACTTAGAATGTGTCCCTCATGCACTGAAAGGTCAATAAATTGTAAAGAACATATTTTTGCTAATTCTCCCCAAGTGTCACAACCATTAACGCCCGCACAAGTGACTCCAAGTACTTCTAGTGCGTCTAATTCTTTCACCCAGGAAGATATGGCCGCAGTTATGAATACTACCCTCACAGTGGTTTTATCTAAGCTGCCTGGGTTGCAGGGGAAGCGCAGTAGGTCTGGTGTGAGAACAAACGCTGAGCCCTCTGACGCGTTATTAGCCATATCCGATGTACCCTCACAATGTTCTGAAGGGAGAGATTTCTGAATCAGGAAATATGTTCCCTCAGACAGATTCAGATATGACGGCTTTTAAATTTAAACTAGAACACCTCCGCTTATTGCTCAGGGAGGATTGTGACCCTATTGTAAATTGTGTAAAATGACAGATTCCTAGAGGTTCCTTCCTACACTGATGTTTTTCCGATCCCTAAGAGGATTTCGGAAATTGTTACTAAGGAGTGGGATAGACCAGGTATTCCGTTCGCTCCCCCTCCTACTTTTAAGAAAATGTTTCCCATATCTGACGCCGTGCGGGACTCGTGGCAGACGGTCCCTAAGGTGGAGGGAGCTATTTCTACCCTGGCTAAGCGTACAACTATACGTATCGAGGACAGTTGTGCTTTCAAAGATCCTATGGATAAAATATTTGTTCACTAAGGTTTTCTTCTCCAACCTATAGCGTGCATTGTTCCTGTAACTACTGCAGCGTCCTTTTGGTTCGAGGCTCTGGAAGAGGCTCTTCAGGTTGAGACCCCATTAGATGATATTTTGGATAGAATTAGGGCTCTCAAGCTAGCTAATTCTTTCATTACAGATGCCGCTTTTCAATTGGCTAAATTAACAGCGAAGAATTCAGGTTTTGCCATTTTAGCGCGTAGAGCATTATGGCTTAAGTCCTGGTCTGCTGATGTGTCATCAAAAGCTAAGCTTTTAGCCATCCCTTTCAAGGATAAGACCCTATTTGGGCCTGAACTGAAAGAGATTATTTCAGACATCACTGGAGGGAAAGGCCATGCCCTTCCTCAGGATAAGACGAATAAGATGAGGACCAAACAAAATAATTTTCGTTCCTTTCGGAACTTCAAAAGTGGTCCTTCTACCTCTTCCCCTGCCGCAAAGCAAGAGGGAAATTTTGCTCAATCCAAGTCAGTCTGGAGACCTAACCAGACTTGGAAAAAGGGTAAACAGGCCAAGAAGCCCGCTGCTGCCACCAAGACAGCATGAAGGGGTAACCCCCGATCCGGGACCGGATCTAGTAGGGGGCAGACTTTCTCTCTTCGCTCAGGCTTGGGCAAGAGACGTTCAGGACTCCTGGGCTTTAGAAATAGTAACCCAGGGGTATCTTCTAGATTTCAAAGATTCTCCCCCAAGGGGGAGATTCCATCTTTCTCAATTGTCTGTAAACCAGACAAAAAGAGAGGCGCTCTTACGCTGTGTAGAAGACCTATATAGCATGGGAGTGATCTGCCCAGTTCCGAAAACAGAACAGGGGCAAGGGTTCTACTCCAATCTGTTTGTGATTCCCAAGAAAGAGGGAATCTTCAGACCAATTTTGGATCTCAAGATCCTAAACAAATTCCTCAGAGTCCCATCCTTCAAGATGGAGACCATTCGGACTATTTTACCAATGATCCAGGAGGGTCAATATATGACCACCGTGGACTTAAAGGATGGGTATCTACACATTCCTATCCACAAAGAACACCAGTTCCTCAGGTTCGCCTTTCTGTACAAGCATTACCAGTTTGTGGCTCTTCCCTTTGGGTTGGCCACAGCTCCAAGTATTTTCACAAAGGTGCTAGGGTCCCTTCTGGCAGTTCTAAGGCCGCGGGGCATAGCTGTGGCGCCTTATCTGGACGATATCTTAATCCAGGCGTCAACTTTCCAACTAGCCAAGTCTCACACGGGCATCGTGGTGGCTTTTCTAAGATCTCACGGGTGGAAGGTGAACATACAAAAGAGTTCACTTATCCCTCTCACAAGAGTTCCATTCCTGGGAACTCCGATAGATTCGGTGGACATGAAAATTTTTCTGACGGAGGTCAGGAAATCAAAAATTTTTATCCATCTGCCGAGCTCTTCATTCAGTTTCAGAGGTACCTGAAATTACGGGGGTAGATTGCAGCTTCTGCTGCTTGATAAATCTACCCCAAGATCTAAATTTGCACAAATCTTAGTGTGTTCCACTTTCACAAAGAGTGTTGAATGCTGCTAGTGGCCACCATCTTCTGCATTTGTGTGCTAATGAAATAGCCAAATGCACATGTCTACTATGCATGGTCTTGCATTGTCTTTAAAGGTTCTATTCCTCTTGCCCATTTCTTTAGCCAGGAGAGTGTCTGAGCTTTCAGCTTTATCCAATGTCCCTCCTTAAGTGATTTTTCATCTGAATAAGACCAACTACTCCTATCTTCCTGAGGTAGTTTATTTGGATAATATTAACCTCTTCCTGTCTTTAGGACGTTTTATGCCATCCTAACTTCACTGGACTTTAGCGCCCTTAGGACGGCATAGAACCTCCTAGCCATTTGGCTGTATTGAAGCCAAAGGTGCTTCCTGAATGGGATCACGGGCTGGAGGGTGTGCCCTAGCGTCATAGGCACTCCCCCCAGACACGATCCCATCATTGAAATCACGCAGTCGTTCCACTTTTTACTTGTTTACATCAGAATGTTGTTCCGATGTATACAAATAAGTCAGGTCGGGAAGGGGTTAATAAGGAAATTGTGGTTCCATTATTATGTACAGCTCACAACAATTCTAAGGAGTGACTTCTTCACAACCTAGATGTGAGAGCACTGACATTTTACCTCTCTGTGCATTCATTTTTCTGGACCTTGTAAATTTACTTTAGCCATTTAAGAGGATGACTTCCCTCTGAGCACATTACTGGTTATTAAACTAGAACATTTGCCTTCTCCTGGGCCTTCAGGAATGAGTCTTCCATCAAACAAGCTAGTAAAGCAGCTGTCTGGTCTTCCTTACATACTTTTACTAAATGTTGTCACTGACGTTTTTGCCTCTTCAGTAACATACCTTTCTTAAAGGAACATGAAACTTAAAATTAATCTTTCATAGTTCAGGTAGTGCTTTGGATTTTTAAAGAATTTGTGAATTGTCAGTATGTCCAATTACTTTTGAGCCCTTGAGAATGAGGCACAATTTATGAAAATTGCTGTTATAGTTACTTCAATATTTTCTTCTATAAGGTACGATGAGTCCACGGATTCATCCTTTACTTGTGGGATATTATCCTCCTGCTAACAGGAAGTGGCAAAGAGCACCACAGCAGAGCTGTCTATATAGCTCCTCCCTTAGCTCCACCTCCCAGTCATTCTCTTTGCCTACTCTAAATACTAGGAAGGGTAAAGTGAAAGAGGTGATAAAATATTAGTTTTTAATTTCTTCAAGCAAGAGTTTTTTGTTTTAAATGGTACCGGTGTGTACTATTTACTCTCAGGCAGCAGATGGATGAAGACTTCTGCCTGGAGGATGATGATCTTAGCCTTTGTAACTAAGATCCAGTGCTTTTCCCACAGAGGCTGAGGGGTACAAGAAACTTCAGTGTGAGGAACATTTTCATGCTATATAGCAGTGAGGTATGTTCCGTCATTTTTTTCTGGAGAGACTGTGTATTTCAGAAAGGCTGACAGTATCCCCATGAGGGTAAGGGTAAGCAGTAATCCTAAGAGCTATAGAAAAGCATTACTAAGCTTGCATAAGGGGCTAATTAGAAAAATGGTTGACACTGAGTTTTGAATGCTTGTGGGCAAACGTTTTATGAACTGGGAGTGCTGTTAACGTTTTGTGGGCAGTAACGTTTTTTGGGCAACTTTATTGAGGGTACACTTGGCTTATTTTTTGGGTCTCAGAACCCATATGGCTAGTTTAAAACCGCTCTGGTGCGGTTCTTTGAGGCTTTAGAGACATTGAGTGAGATGGGCGGGGCCTATTTTCGCGCCACAGATGCGCAGTTGTTTTCACTCAGCAAGCTCCAACTCCTGAGGTCCCTTGTTGATATTTTGGGCCAAATCGAAGCTTTAACCCCATATTTACTATCCTTGAGGGCTGTGGCAAAGTGCTGGGGGGTGTTTTTTTTCCAGATTTAGGCCTGATTTCAATCTGGTTTGCACATTTAGGGGGTAAATGTTAAATTTCCTTGTGGGGCAAACTTAACTACACATATTGAGTCTGCTTGCAAAAATTTGAAAAATTTGGTGCATTTTAAAGCAGTTTTGCAGAACGTGTATGCTTTTTTTCTCTTAAAGGCGCAGTACCGTTTTTTAAGATTATTTATTTCACTAAATAAAGTGTTTTCATGCTTGTTTGTAGTCATTACTAGCCTGTTCAACATGTCTGACATTGAAGAAAGTCATTGTTCAATATGTTTAGAAGCCATTGTGGAACCCCCACTTAGAATGTGTTCCTCATGCACTGAAAGGTCAATAAATTGCAAAGAACATATTTTAGCTACTAAAAGTATGTCGCAGGATGTTTCTCAGTCCGAAGGGAATCAGGTTATGCCATCTAATTCTCTCCAAGTGTCACAACCATTAACGCCCGCACAATGGACGCCAAGTACTTCTAGTGCGTCTAATTCTTTCACCCTGCAAGATATGGCCGCAGTTATGAATACTACCCTCACAGAGGTTTTATCTAAGCTGCCTTGGTTGCAGGGGAAGCGCAGTAGGTCTGGTGTGAGAAGAAATGCTGAGCCCTCTGACGCTTAATTAGCCATATCCGATGTATCCTCACAATGTTCTGAGTTGGGGGTGAGGGATTTGCTGTCTGAGGGAGAGATTTCTGATTCAGGAAAGATGTTCCCTCAGACAGACTCGGATATGACGGCTATTAAATTTAAACTAGAACACCCCCGCTTATTGCTCAAGGAGGTTTTAGCGACTCTGGATGATTGTGACCCTATTGTAGTTCCAGAGAAATTGTGTAAAATGGACAGATTTCTAGCGGTGATGTTTTTCTGGTCCCTAAGAGGATTTCGGACATTGTTACTAAAGAGTGGGATATACCAGGTATTCCGTTCGCTCCCCGTCCTACTTTTAAGAAAATGTTTCCCATATCAGACACCATGCGGGACTGGTGGCAGACGGTCCCTAAGGTGGAGGGAGCTATTTCTACCCTGGCTAAGCGTACAACTATATCTATTAAGGACAGTTGTGCTTTCAAAGATCCTATGGATAAAAAATTAGAGGGTCTCCTAAAGAAAATATTTGTTCATCAGGGTTTTCTTCTCCAACCTATAGCGTGCATTGTTCCTGTAACTACTGCAGCTGCTTTTTGGTTCGAGGCTCTGGAGGAGGCTCTTCAGGTTGAGACCCCATTAGATGATATTCTGGATATAATTAGGGCTCTCAAGCTAGCTAATACTTTCATTACAGATGGCTAAATTAGCGGCAAAGAATTAAGGTTTTGCCATTTTAGCGCGTAGAGCGTTATGGCTTAAGTCCTGGTCTGCTGATGTGTCATCAAAATCTTAGCTTTTAGCCATCCCTTTCTAGGGTAAGACCCTATTCAGGCCTGAACTGAAAGAGATCATTTCAGACATCACTGGGGGGAAAGGCCATGCCTTTCCTCAGGATAAGACAAATAAGATGAGGACGAAACAAAATGATTTTCGTTCCTTTCGAAACTTCAAAGGTGGTCCCTCTACATCTTCCCCTGCTGCAAAGCAAGAGGGGAATTTTGCTCAATCCAAGTCAGTCTGGAGACCTAACCAAACTTGGAACAAGGGTTAACAGGCCAAGAAGCCCGCTGCTGCCACCAAGACAGCATGAAGGGGTAGCCCCCGATCCAGGACCGGATCTAGTAGGGGGCAGACTTTCTCTCTTTGATCAGGCTTGGGCAAGAGACGTTCAGGACTCCTGGGCTTTAGATATCGTAACCCAGGGATATCTTCTAGATTTCAAAGATTCTCCTCCAAGGGGGAGATTCCATCTTTCTCAATTGTCTGTAAACCAGACAAAAAGAGAGGCGTTCTTACGCTGTGTAGAAGACCTATATACCATGGGAGTGATCTGCCCAGTTCCGAAAACAGAACAGGGGCAGGGGTTCTACTCCAATCTGTTTGTGGTTCCCAAAAAAGAGGGAACCTTCAGACCAATTTTAGATCTCAAGATCCTAAACAAATTCCTCAGCGTCCCATCCTTCAAGATGAAGACCATTCGGACTATTTTACCAATATTCCAGGAGGGTCAGTATATGACCACCGTGGACTTAAAGGATGCGTATCCACAAAGATCATCACCAGTTCCTCAGGTTCGCCTTTCTGGACAAGCATTACCAGTTTGTGGCTCTTCCCTTCGGGTTGGCCACAGCTCCCAGAATTTTCACAAGAGTTCCATTCCTGGGAACTCTGATAGATTCGGTGGACATGAAAATTTTTCTGACGGTGGTCAGGAAATCAAAGATTTTAACCATCTGCCGAGCTCTTCATTCCATTCCTTGGCCGTCAGTGGCTCAGTGTATGGAGGTAATAGGACTAATGGTAGCGGCAATGGACATAGTTCCGTTTGCTCGCTTGCATCTCAGACCACTGCAACTATGCATGCTCAAACAGTGGAATGGGGATTACGCAGATTTATCTCCTCAGATAAATCTGGATCAAGAGAACAGAGACTCTTCTTTGGTGGTTGTCACAGGATCATCTGTCCCATGGAATGTGTTTCCGCAGGCCAGCATGGGTCATAGTGCTTCTTCGGAGGCTATTTTTTGGAGAAAAGTTCTTCAAGCAGTGATGCCTTCTGTTTAACCATCTGTCTTGTCCCTCCCGTTCATCCGTGTCCTGTAGCTTTGGTATTGTATCCCACAAGTAAAGGATGAATCCGTGGACTCGTCGTACATTATAGAAGAAAAGTAAATTTATGCTTACCTGATAAATTAATTTCTTCTGTGGTACGACGAGTCCACGGCCTGCCCTGTCATTTTAAGACAGATTAATTTTTTTTATTTTAAACTTCAGTCACCTCTGCACCTTGTAGTTGGAGTGGAGCTAAGGGAGGAGCTACAAAGACAGCTCTGCTGTGGTGCTCTTTGCCACTTCCTGTTAGCAGGAGGATAATATCCCACAAGTAAAGGATGAATCCGTGGACTCGTCGTGTCGTACCATAGAAGAAATTCATTTATCAGGTAAGCATAAATTTACTTTTTTGTTAAACCCCTTGAATTAATGCTGAAATTAAAGTCTGCATTTCTATCACATCTTAAATGATTAATTTTAAATCTTTTGTGGTGGAATGCAGAGCCAAAAACTATGGAAATGTCCCTGTCCAAATACTTATGGATCTTTCTTTAAATTGAATGTGTTTCTTGGTGCAGTTTGTTTTTTTAATAAAAATTCTTTACATGTACATTTTAAGTTAATTTAAAATGTAATATTTCCTTTACAGACACAGATTGGCTGCTGGGACAAGTGAAAAAATTCAGCTAAGCTCCCTTATAGCTGCATTCCAAGTTACCAGGGACATGATTGTAGCTGAAGCTTAGTGCCAGCAAGGAGCGGTATCTGAAAACATGCTATGCCTTCAAGATTACTCAAGGACAAAGCAAGAAGAATAAATAAATTAAAACAAACTGTAGATAAATGTTATTTCATTCTATTTTAAGAATGGTAAAGGAAGTTGAGACATGAAATTAAAATATGGATATTTTGAAGTGAGTATACAGAATAAAAATGTCATACTTGTTTTAAAAAAAAGCATAGTTTTCATTGTTTTGCTTACATTTAATAAATAAAAATATAAATGTCACATTGGTTTATCCATTGTATATGCTATTAAGGGTGAAGTGAATTCCTTGTTATACAGTGTGATCATTTACTGGCTAAGCATATTACCCACACTGATGAGAAATAACATGACAGACTAATTATTAACACCCTTGAACTCGTGTATTCAGAAGTGCTGCAGTTTTTATTTTCTTCTTTCATTTGATTTGTGATCAAACAAACCTTGAACTGTGGGGTTTTAACCCTTACCTGCCGCTAGAACGTTCCATGCCATCCTCGCTGGGCTTTAGTGCCGTTAGGACAGCATGGAAAGTACTAGGTGTTTGGCTGTCCTGAAGTCATAGCCGCTTGCTAAATGGGATTGCGGGCTGAACGGCGTGCCTAGCATCATAGGCACTCCCCTCTAACCAGATCCCATCATTGAAATCATGCAATCGCATGAACGTTCCCGTGATTTCATTTTTAACTTAGTTGTTTACATTGGAACTTTGTTCTGATGTAGACAAATAAGTCCCGTCAGGAAGGGGGTTAAATTTGAATCTGTTTACCTAAAAAAATAAAAATGTATGCTTAACCTGATAAATTAATTTCTTTCATTGTGGTTAGAGTCCACAATACATTACTTTTGAGAATTAGGAGAAGGCAAAGATTCCCAAATGCCAAGAGCTCTATTAAACCCCTCCCACCTTACTGGAAACCTGTGGAAGGCTTTTGACTAATTCCCAACAGGTGAAAAATGTCACTTCCCATACTCCAAATACATACCTCCAACAAACAATGCACTCTGAAGGGAAATGGGCCTCAACTCAGACTGAGAAACCCCTCTCACTGAAGAATAACACGCACATCTTCATTTTTCACCTTCCTCCAGCGGAGGCAAAGACAAGACTATTAACCAGTGAGGTGGGAGGGGTTTTATAGAGCTCTTGGGATTTGAGAATCTTTGACTCCTCTTAGTAGCACAGTAATTCCAAGGAGTAATGGATTGTGGACTCTCACCACCTGTATGAAAGAAAACATTTTTAAATGCTTTAACTGTACTGGGCACCCATTTGTTTTTTGTTTTATGTGCATCTATTGAAGATAAGGATTGTAGCACATGAGCCAATAGGACTATTATGATACATAATTTTAAAAAAGGCCATTGTAGAAAGCATAAATTATACAGAAGGAAATTAAATTATCTGTTAAGCATAAGGAGAGTCCAGGGCATCATTCCTTACTGTTGGGATATACTTAACCTGACCACAAGGAGGAGGCAAAGACACACCCCAGCCAAAGGCTTAAATATATCTCCCACTTCCCCCAGTCATTCTGCCGAGGGAGCAAGGAACAGTAGGAGAAATATCAGTATAAATGGTGCCAGAAGAAAAATATAATTTAGAGGGCCACCCATCTGAGAACACGGATGGTGGCCGTGGACTCGCCTTATACAGAAGGAAATTATCTGGTAAGCATAATTTATGTTTTCCTTCTTAATATAAGGAGAGTCCACAGCATCATCCCTTACTGTTGGGAAAACTATACCCAAGGTCTAGAGGACACTGAATAATAATGGGAGGGAGAAAGAGAGGCGGACCCTAATCTGAAGCCACCACAGCCTGCAAAACCTCTCTCTCGAAAGCTGCTTCAGCCAAAGCAAAAACATCAAACTTGTAAAATTTAGAAAAACATAATTTATGTAAGAACTTACCTGATAAATTGATTTCTTTCATATTGGCAAGAGTCCATGAGCTAGTGACGTATGGGTTATACAATCCTACCAAGAGGGGGAAAGTTTCCCAAACCTCAAAATGCCTATAAATACACCTCCCACCACACCCACAACTCAGTTTTACAAACTTTGCCTCCTATGGAGGTGGTGAAGTAAGTTTCTGCTTAATTTTTATGATTTCTTCTATGATAAGCGCTTCTAAGCATTCTGAAGCCCAATTCCTCTCAGAGTACAGTGTTTGTCAGAGGGATGTGAACAGAGTATCACCTATTGATTTTTATGGTTTCTTTCACGGGAAATCTTTTCAAGGGTTCTCTGTTATCGGTCGTAGGGATTCATCTCCTACCTCCCTTTTCAAATTGACGATATACTCGTATACCATTACCTCTGCTGATAATTTTCAGTACTGGTTTGGCTATCTGCTATATGTGGATGGGTGCCTTCGGTAAGTATGTATCATTATTTAAGACACTCTCAGCTATGGTTGGCGCTTTATGTATTTTTATAAAGTTCTAAATATGTGTTTACTTATATTTGCCATGAGTTTATGTATATTTCATGTTTTAGGAAATTATTTTTTATCTTTTTTTTTATTTTTATTGTATATTTTTAATACACCCACAACTCAGTTTAACGAATAGCCAAGTAGCGAGGTGATAAAATAAGGAGTAAAAAAGCATACAAAAGAGGAACTGGAAATATAATTGTACTTTTATACAAAAATCATGACCACCATAAGAAAAGGGTGGTCCTCATGGACTCTTGCCTATATGAAAGAAATTCATTTATCAGGTAAGTTCTTACATAAATTATGTTTCTCTTGTTAAGTGTAGTCAGTCCACGGGTCATCCATTACTTATGGGATTATATCTCTTCCCCAACAGGAAGTTGCAAGAGGATCACCCAAGCAGATCTGCTATATAGCTCCTCCCCTCACATGTCATATCCAGTCATTCTCTTGCAAGCTAACTAACGATAGGTTGTTGTGAGAGGTCTGTGGTGTTTTTAAACTTAGTTTATTTCTTCAATCAAAAGTTTGTTATTTTAAATGGCACCGGAGTGTGCTGTTTGTTTCTCAGGCAGCATTAGAAGAAGAATCTGCCTTCGTTTTCTATGATCTTAGCAGACGTAACTAAGATCCACTGGCTGTTCTCGCACATTCTGAGGAGTGAGGTAACTTCAGAAAAGGGGAATAGCATGCAGGGCCCCCCTGCAAACGAGGTATGTGCAGTAAATTATTTTTCTAAGCAATGGAATTGACTGAGAAATTACTGCTGATACCAATGTAATGTAAGTACAGCCTTAAATGCAGTGGTAGCGACTGGTATTAGGCTGAGGAGTGTGTGTACACTGAAGTATTTTTCTAGGGAATGGAATTTGACTCAGAAAATACTGTTAATACTGAAGTATTGTGTGAGCCTTAACTGCAGTAAAAGCGACTGGTAGCAGGCTTATTAATAACACTTCATAACTTTTAAAATGTATGTTCAAAACGTTTACTGGCATGTTAATCGTTTTTTGTGAAGTACTTGGTGATAAAACTTATTGGGGCATGATTTTTACCACATGGCTAACTTTTGTTTCTGCATAGAAACAGTTAACTGAGCTTTCCCACTGTGTAATATGAGTGGGAGGGGCCTATTCTTAAAGGCACAGTAGCGTTTTTTATATTGCTTGTAAATTTATTTGAAAAGTATTTTCCAAGCTTGCTAGTCTCATTGCTAGTCTGTTTAAACATGTCTGACACAGATGAATCTGTTTGTTCACTATGTATGAAGGCCAATGTGGAGCCCCATAGAAAATTGTGTACTAAATGCATTGATGTAACTTTGAATAAAAGTCAGTCTTTACATGCAAAGAAATTATCACCAGACAACGAGGGGGAAGTTATGCCGACTAACTCTCCTCACGTGTCAGTACCTTCGCCTCCCGCTCAGGAGGTGCGTGATTTTGAGGCGCCAAGTACATCAGGGAGGCCCTTACAAATCACTTTGCAAGACATGGCTACTGTTATGACAGAAGTATTATCTAAATTGCCAGAATTAAGAGGCAAGCGTGATAGCTCTGGGTTAAGGACAGAGCGCGCTGATGATGTGAGAGCCATGTCCGATACTGCGTCACAATTTGCAGAACATGAAGACGGAGAGCTTCATTCTGTGGGTGACGGATCTGATCCAGGGAGACTGGATTCAGAGATTTCTAATTTTAAATTTAAGCTTGAGAACCTCCACATATTGCTAGGGGAGGTATTAGCGGCTCTGAATGATTGTAACACGGTTGCAATTCCAGAAAAATGATGTAGGTTGGATAGATACTATGCGGTACCGGTGTGTACTGACGTGTTTCCTATACCTAAAAGGCTTACAGAGATTATTAGCAAGGAGTGGGATAGACCCGGTGTGCCCTTTTCCCCTCCTCCCATATTTAGGAAAATGTTTCCTATAGACCCCACCACACGAGACTTATGGCAGACGGTCCCTAAGGTGGAGGGAGCGGTTTCTACTTTAGCTAAGCGTACCACTATCCCGGTGGAGGATAGTTGTGCTTTTTCAGATCCAATGGATAAAAAGTTAGAAGGTTACCTTAAGAAAATGTTTGTTCAACAAGGTTTTATCTTACAGCCCCTTGCATGCATTTCGCCTGTCACTACTGCGGCGGCATTCTGGTTTGAGTCTCTGGAAGAGGCCATTCGCACAGCTCTATTGGATGAAATTATGAACAAGCTTAAAGCACTTAAGCTAGCTAACGCATTTGTTTCTGATGCCGTCGTACATTTAACCAAACTTACGGCTAAGAACTCCGGATTTGCCATCCAAGCGCGCAGAGCGCTATGGCTTAAATCCTGGTCAGCTGACGTGACTTCTAAATCTAAATTGCTTAATATTCCTTTCAAAGGGCAGACCTTATTTGGGCCCGGCTTGAAAGAAATTATCGCTGACATTACGGGAGGTAAGGGCCATGCTCTACCTCAGGACAGGGCCAAATCAAAGGCCAAACAGTCTAATTTTCGTGTCTTTCGTAACCTCAAGGCAGGAGCAACATCAACTTCCTCCTCTCCAAAACAGGAAGGAGCTGTTGCTAGTTACAGACAGGGCTGGAAAACTAACCAGTCCTGGAACAAGGGCAAGCAGGCCAGAAAACCTGCTGCTGCCCCTAAGACAGCATGAAGAGAGGGCCCCCTATCCGGAAACGGATCTAGTGGGGGGCAGACTCTCTCTGAAACCAAGGTGAGCGCGGTGTAGCTGCATCCGGAACCGGCAAATACGAAAGTCACACCAAGTCCTCCAATGAGAAAGGCTGAGAGAGTGCCGTAGCCAGCGATATGACTCAGGATCGCCCAAAGGTAAAATTAGGAAAGAGAGCGGCAGGCACTACAAAAACCAAGCGGGCTCACACTAAAGTTTGAAAAATCAAAAAAAACTTTAATGTAAGTTATCTCAAAAGTATACAGATAAGGCAGGACACAAGTACAGGGGGGTGAAAAAAGTGTGACAAGGAAGGCCTGACGCGTTTCGCGCCCCCTAGTGGCGCTTAATCATAGGCCACTAGGGGGCGCGAAACGCGTCAGGCCTTCCTTGTCACACTTTTTTCACCCCCCTGTACTTGTGTCCTGCCTTATCTGTATACTTTTGAGATAACTTACATTAAAGTTTTTTTTGATTTTTCAAACTTTAGTGTGAGCCCGCTTGGTTTTTGTAGTGCCTGCCGCTCTCTTTCCTAGGCAGACTCTCTCTCTTCGCCCAGGCTTGGGCAAGAGATGTCCAGGATCCCTGGGCGTTGGAGATCATATCTCAGGGATATCTTCTGGACTTCAAAGCTTCTCCTCCACAAGGGAGATTTCATCTTTTAAGGTTATCAGCAAACCAAATAAAGAAAGAGGCATTTCTACGCTGTGTACAAGACCTCTTACTAATGGGGGTAATCCACCCAGTTCCGCGAACGGAACACGGGCAGGGATTCTATTCAAATCTGTTTGTGGTTCCCAAGAAAGAGGGAACCTTCAGACCAATCTTGGACGTAAAGATCCTAAACAAATTCCTAAGAGTTCCATCATTCAAAATGGAAACTATTCGAACCATCCTACCCATGATCCAAGAGGGTCAGTACATGACCACTGTGGACTTAAAGGATGCCTACCTTCACATACCGATTCACAAGGATCATTATCGGTACCTAAGATTTGCTTTCCTAGACAGGCATTACCAGTTTGTAGCTCTTCCCTTCGGGTTAGCTACGGCTCCAAGAATCTTTACAAAGGTTCTGGGCTCACTTCTGGCGGTAATAAGACCGTGAAGCATAGCGGTGGCTCCGTACCTAGACGACATCCTGATACAAGCGTCAAGTTTTCAAACTGCCAAGTCTCATACAGAGATAGTTCTGGCATTTCTGAGGTCGCATGGGTGGAAGGTGAACGTGGAAAAGAGTTCTCTATTACCACTCACAAGGGTTCCCTTCCTAGGGACTCTTATAGATTCTGTAGAGATGAAAATTTACCTGACGGAGGCCAGGTTATCAAAACTTCTAAATGCTTGCCGTGCCCTTCATTCCATTCCACACCCGTCAGTAGCTCAGTGCATGGAAGTAATCGGCTTAATGGTAGCGGCAATGGACATAGTACCATTTGCGCGACTGCATCTCAGACCGCTGCAATTGTGCATGCTAAGTCAGTGGAATGGGGATTATTCAGATTTGTCCCCTCTACTAAATCTGGACCAAGAGACCAGAGATTCTCTTCTATGGTGGCTTTCTCGGCCCCACCTGTCCAAGGGGATGACCTTTCGCAGGCCAGATTGGACGATTGTAATAACAGACGCCAGCCTTCTAGGTTGGGGCGCAGTCTGGAATTCCCTGAAGGCTCAGGGATCATGGACTCAGGAGGAGAAACTCCTCCCAATAAATATTCTGGAGTTAAGAGCAATATTCAATGCTCTTCTAGCTTGGCCTCGGTTAGCAACTCTGAGGTTCATCAGATTTCAGTCGGACAACATCACGACTGTGGCTTACATCAATCATCAAGGGGGAACCAGGAGTTCCCTAGCGATGTTGGAAGTCTCAAAGATAATTCGCTGGGCAGAGTCTCACTCTTGCCACCTGTCAGCAATCTACATCCCAGGCGTGGAGAACTGGGAGGTGGATTTTCTAAGTCGACAGACTTTTCATCCGGGGGAGTGGGAACTTCATCCGGAGGTCTTCGCTCAACTGATTCATCGTTGGGGCAAACCAGATCTGGATCTCATGGCGTCTTGCCAGAACGCCAAGCTTCCTCATTATGGATCCAGGTCCAGGGACCCGGGAGCGGCGCTGATAGATGCTCTAGCAGCCCCTTGGGTTTTCAAGATGGCTTATGTATTTCCACCGTTTCCGCTGCTGCCTCGACTGATTGCCAAGATCAAACAGGAGAGAGCATCAGTGATTCTGATAGCGCCTGCGTGGCCACGCAGGACCTGGTATGCAGACCTAGTGGACATGTCGTCCTGTCCACCATGGTCTCTACCTCTGAGGCAGGACCTTCTAATTCAGGGTCCTTTCAACCATCCAAATCTAATTTCTCTGATGCTGACTGCATGGAGATTGAACGCTTGATTCTATCAAAGCGTGGCTTCTCGGAGTCGGTTATTGATACCCTAATACAGGCTAGGAAACCTGTTACCAGAAGACTTTACCATAAGATATGGCGTAAATATTTGTATTGGTGCGAATCCAAGAGTTACTCATGGAGTAAGGTTAGGATTCCTAGGATATTGTCTTTTCTACAAGAGGGTTTAGAAAAGGGCTTATCCGCTAGTTCGTTAAAAGGACAGATTTCTGCTCAGTCTATTCTTCTACACAAGCGTCTGGCATAAATTCCAGACGTTCAGGCTTTTTGTCAGGCTTTGGCCAGGATTAAGCCTGTGTTTAAGACAGTTGCTCCGCCGTGGAGCTTAAACTTAGTTCTTAATGTCCTGCAAGGCTTTCAATTTGAACCCCTTCATTCCATTGATATTAAGCTGTTATCTTGGAAAGTTCTGTTTTTGATGGCTATTTCCTCGGCTCGAAGAGTCTCTGAGTTATCTGCCTTACATTGTGATTCTCCTTATCTGATTTTTCATTCAGACAAGGTAGTTCTGCGTACTAAACCTGGGTTCTTACCTAAGGTAGTTTCTAACAGGAATATCAATCAAGAGATTGTTGTTCCATCATTGTGTCCTAACCCTTCTTCAAAGAAGTAACGACTTTTGCATAATCTGGACTTAGTCCGTGCCCTGAAGTTCTATTTGCAGGCAACTAAAGATTTTCGTCAAACTTCTTCCCTGTTTGTCGTTTACTCTGGACAAAGGAGAGGTCAAAAGGCTTCGGCTACCTCTCTCTGTTTTTGGCTTCGTAGCATAATACGTTTAGCCTATGAGACTGCTGGACAGCAGCCTCCTGAAAGAATTACAGCTCATTCTACTAGAGCTGTGGCTTCCACCTAGGCCTTTAAAAATGAGGCTTCTGTTGAACAGATTTGCAAGGCTGCGACTTGGTCTTCATTTCACACTTTTTCAAAGTTTTACAAATTTGACACTTTTGCTTCTTCTGAGGCTATTTTTGGGAGAAAGGTACTTCAGGCAGTGGTTCCCTCCGTTTAGAGTTTCTGCCTTGTCCCTCCCTTCATCCGTGTACTTTAGCTTTGGTATTAGTATCCCATAAGTAATGGATGACCCGTGGACTGACTACACTTAACAAGAGAAAACATAATTTATGCTTACCTGATAAATTTATTTCTCTTGTAGTGTAGTCAGTCCACGGCCCGCCCTGTCTTTTAAGGCAGTTCAAAAATTTTTAATTTAACTCCAGTCACCACTGCACCCTATGGTTTCTCCTTTCTCGTCTTGTTTCGGTCGAATGACTGGATATGACATGTGAGGGGAGGAGCTATATAGCAGATCTGCTTGGGTGATCCTCTTGCAACTTCCTGTTGGGGAAGAGATATAATCCCATAAGTAATGGATGACCCGTGGACTGACTACACTACAAGAGAAATAAATTTATCAGGTAAGCATAAATTATGTTTTTCTCTTGTAAGGTGTATCCAGTCCACAGGTTCATCCATTACTTGTGGGATATTATCCTTCCCAACAGGAAGCTGCAAGAGGACACCCACAGCAGAGCTGGCTATATAGCTCCTCCCCTAACTGCCACTCCTAGTCATTCTCTTGCAGCTCTCGACAAGATAGGAAGTATCAAGAGATATGTGGTGACTTAGTGTAGTTTTACCTTCAATCAAAAGTTTGTTATTTTTAAACGGTACCGGCGTTGTACTGTTTTACTCGCAGGCAGAAATTAGAAGAAGAATCTGCATGGAGGTTGATGATCTTAGCGGTTTGTAACTAAGGTCCATTGCTGTTCTCACGCATAACTGAAGAGTATGGGAAAGACTTCAGTTGGGGGAACGGTTTGCAGTTTACCTGCTTTGAGGTATGTTTAGTATATTTATTTCTAGAGAGATAAGATCTAGAAAATGCTGACAGAGCCTTGTATAATTGAGGTAAGCCTGATGCAGTGATTTAACGACTGGGATCATGCTTATAAAAAAGGGTAATATTCATGTTAATACTCATATTTCTTAGTGACAAAACGTTTACATGTTATATAGAAAGAACGTTTTTTCTCTGAGGGTGACAAATCGTTTTTTTGGGGCCTAGTTTCCACGTGGCTAGTCAGATACTCCTAGGAGTATTTTCTTAAGGCCCTCTGACATCAAGTGCATGGTGGGAGGGGCCTATTTTCGCGCTCTAGATGCGCAGTTCATATTCAGACTGAGACATCCAGCTTTCCTAAAGGAGTCCTCTGGCTTTTGAGGACCACTATAGAGGGCTTATTTCTTTCCTAAATCGTATTTGAGGGCAGGTAGGAGCCACAGCAGAGCTGTGGCAAGGTGTTTAACTGTTTATTAACGTTTTTCAAATCCGGTTTGGGGCCTAAAGGGTTAATCATCCATTTTCAAGTGTGTGCAATGCTGCTTTAGTCCCTTATACACAGTGTAAAAATTTCGAAGCGTTTACTATTTTTTAACATTGTTTTGCAGTTTATGTGATAGGTTTTTTCTCTTAAAGGCACAGTACCGTTTTTATTTAATTGCTCTTTCACATTTATTAAAGTGTTTTCCAAGCTTACTGGTCTCATTACTAGTCTGTTAAACATGTCTGACATAGAGGAAACTCCTTGTTCAATATGTTTAGAAGCCATTGTGGCACCCCCTCTTAGAATGTGTACCAAATGTACTGAAATTTCTATAAATATTAAAGACCATATTATGGCATTTAAAGATTTATCACCAGAGGTTTCTCAGATTGGCAAAAGGGAGGTTATGCCATCTAGCTCTCCCCACGTGTCAGAACCTATAACTCCCGCTCAAGTGACGCCAAGTACATCTATCGCGTCCAATGCGTTTACCTTACAAGACATGGCGGCAGTTATGATTAATACCCTCACAGAGGTATTCCAAACTGCCAGGGTTACAAGGAAAGCGAGACAGCTCTGGGGCTAGAACAAATACAGAGCTTTCTGACGCTTTAGTAGCTATGTCCGATATACCCTCACAATGCTCCGAAGCCGTGGCAAGGGAGTTGCTATCTGAGGGTGAGATTTCAGATTCAGGGAAGACGTTACTTCAGTCCGATTCTGAAATGACAGCCTTTAAATTTAAGCTTGAACACCTCCGCTTATTGCTCAGGGAGGTTTTAGCGACTCTGGATGACTGTGACCCCATTGCAGTTCCAGAGAAATTGTGTAAAATGGACAAATACTTTGCAGTGCCTGTTTACACTGATGTTTTTCCAGTCCCTAAGAGGTTTTCGGAAATTATTACTAAGGAATGGGATAGACCAGGTGTTCCGTTCTCTCCCCCTCCTGCTTTTAAAAAGATGTTTCCCATAGATGTCACTATACGAGACTTGTGGCAGTCCCTAAGGTGGAGGGTGCTGTTTCTACCCTAGCTAAGCATACAACTATCCCCGTCGAGGACAGTTGTGCTTTCTTAGATCCTATGGATAAAAAATTGGAGGGTCTCTTTAAGAAAATTTTTATCCATCAAGGTTTTATTCTCCAGCCTCTTGCATGCATTGCCCCAGTTACTGCTGCAGCGGCTTTTTGGTTAGAGTCTCTTGAGGAGGCTCTACAGGTGGAGACCCCGTTAGATGATATTTTAGACAGGATTAAAGCTCTCAAGTTAGCTAATTCCTTTATTTCTGACGCCGTTTTTCATCTAACCAAACTAACGGCTAAGAATTCAGGTTTTGCCATTCTGGCGCGCAGGGCACTATGGCTTAAGTCCTGGTCAGCAGACGTTACTTCAAAGTCTAAGCTTCTTAACATCCCCTTCAAAGGACAGACCCTATTCGGGCCGGGCCTGAAGGAGATCATTTCTGATATTACAGGAGGAAAAGGTCACGCCCTTCCTCAGGATAGGTCCAATAAATTAAGGACCAAACAGAATAATTTTCGTTCATTACGAAACTTCAAGAGTGGCGCAGCTTCAGCTTCCTCTAATGCAAAACAAGAGGGAGACCCGAACCAGGCTTTGAACAAGGGGAAGCAGGCCAAAAAACCTGCTGCTGCCTCTAAGACAGCATGAAGGAGTAGCCCCCGATCCGGGACCGGTTCTAGTAGGGGGCAGACTTTCTCTCTTCGCCCAGGCTTGGGCAAGAGACGTCCAGGATCCCTGGGCATTAGAGATTGTTTCCCAGGGATATCTTCTGGATTTCAAAGCTTCATCTCCAAAGGGGAGATTTCATCTCTCACAATTATCTGTAAACCAGATAAAGAGGCATTCTTACGTTGTGTTCAAGACCTACTGGTTATGGGAGTGATCCACCTAGTTCCAAGGGAGGAACAGGGGCAGGGCTTCTATTCAAATCTGTTTATAGTTCCCAAAAAAGAGGGAACTTTCAGACCAATCTTGGATCTCAAGATCCTAAACAAATTTCTCAGAGTCCCATCCTTCAAGATGGAGACTATCCGAACCATCCTCCCTATGATCCAGGAGGGTCAATATATGACTACCGTGGACTTAAAGGATGCTTATCTCCACATTCCGATTCACAGAGATCATAATCAGTTCCTCAGGTTCGCCTTCTTAGACCGGCATTACCAGTTTGTGGCTCTTCTCTTCGGGTTAGCCACAGTACCAAGAACTTTTACGAAGGTTCTAGGGTCCCTACTGGCAGTTCTAAGGCCACGGGGCATAGCGGTGGCTCCTTACCTAGACGACATTCTGATACAGGCGTCGACTTTTCAAATCGCCAAGTCCCATACGGACATTGTTCTGGCCTTTCTGAGGTCTCACGGGTGGAAGGTGAACGAAGAAAAGAGTTCTCTCTCCCCTCTCACAAGAGTTTCCTTCCTAGGAACACTGATAGATTCAGTAGAAATGAATTTTTTTCTGTCAGAGGTCAGGTTATCAAAACTTCTAACTTCCTGTTGTGCTCTTCATTCCACTTCTCGGGCCTTCAGTGGCTCAGTGTATGGAAGTAATCGGCCTAATGGTAGCGGCAAGGGACATAGTTCCGTTTGCCCGCCTATATCTCAGACCACTGCAACTTTGCATGCTCAATCAGTGGAATGGGGACTACACAGATTTGTCCCCTCTGCTAAATCTGGATCAAGAGACCAGGGATTCTCTTCTCTGGTGGTTATCTCGGGTCCATCAGTCCAGGGGAATGAGTTTCCGCAGGCCAGAGTGGACTATAGTGACGACAGATGCCAGCCTTCTGGGCTGGGGCGCAGTCTGGAACTCCCTGAAGGCTCAGGGTTCATGGACTCGGGAGGAAGCCCTCCTTCCGATAAACATTCTGGAACTGAGAGCGATATTCAATACTCTTCAGGCTTGGCCTCGACTAGCTACGGTCAGGTTCATCAGATTTCAGTCGGACAATATCACGACTGTAGCCTATATCAACCATCAGGGGGGAACAAGAAGCCCCCTGGCAATGTTGGAGGTTTCAAAGATAATTCTATGGGCAGAGGTTCACTCTTGCCATCTCTCAGCTATCCATATCCCAGGAGTGTAGAACTGGGAGGCGGATTTTCTAAGTCGGCAGACTTTTCATCCGGGGGAGTGGGAGCTCCATCCGGAGGTATTTGCCCAGCTGATTCAACTATGGGGCAAACCAGAACTGGATCTGATGGCGTCTCCTCAGAACGCCAAGCTTCCTTGTTACGGGTCCAGGTCAAGGGATCCCCAGGCAGCGCTGATAGATGCTCTAGCAGTGCCCTGGTCCTTCAGCCTGGCTTATGTGTTCCCACCATTTCCTCTCCTCCCTCGTCTGATTGCCAAGATCAAGCAGGAGAGAGCTTCAGTGATTTTGATAGCACCTGCGTGGCCATGCAGGACTTGGTATGCAGATCTGGTGGACATGTCATCCTTTCCACCATGGACTCTGCCGCTGAGGCAGGACCTTCTACTCCAAGGTCCATTCAAACATCCAAATCTAATTTCTCTGCGGCTGACTGCTTGGAGATTGAACGCTTGATTTTATCAAAACGCGGTTTCTCAGAGTCGGTCGTTGATACCTTGATTCAGGCTCGAAAGCCTGTCACCAGGAAAATCTATCATAAGATATGGTGTAAATATCTTCATTGGTGTGAATCCAAGGGTTACTCATGGAGTAAGGTCAGGATTCCTAGGATATTATCCTTTCTCCAAGAAGGATTGGAGAAGGGATTGTCAGCTAGTTCCTTAAAGGGACAGATTTCTGCTCTGTCTATTCTTCTGCACAAGCGTCTGGAAGATGTTCCAGACGTTCAGGCGTTTTGTCAGGCTTTAGTTAGAATCAAGCCTGTGTTTAAACCTGTTGCTCCGCCATGGAGTTTAAATTTAGTTCTTAAAGTTCTTCAAGGGGTTCCGTTTGAACCTCTGCATTCCATAGATATCAAGCTTTTATCTTGGAAAGTTCTGTTTTTGGTAGGTATCTCTTCGGCTCGAAGAGTTTCAGAGTTATCTGCCTTACAGTGTGATCCCCTTATCTGATCTTCCATGCAGATAAGGTAGTTTTGCGTACCAAACCTGGGTTTCTTCCTAAGGTGGTATCTAATAAGAATATCAATCAGGAGATTGTTGTTCCGTCACTGTGTCCTAATCCTTCTTCAAAGAAGGAACGTCTATTACACAATCTTGACGTGGTTCGTGCTTTAAAGTTTTATTTTCAAGCTACTAAGGATTTTCGTCAAACATCAGCATTGTTTGTTGTCTACTCTGGACAGAGGAGAGGCAAAAAGGCTTCGGCATCTTCTCTTTCTTTTTGGCTGAGAAGCATAATCCGTTTAGCTTATGAGACTGCTGGCCAGCAGCCTCCTGAAAGAATTACAGCTCATTCCACTAGAGCGGTAGCTTCCACATGGGATTTTAAAAATGAGGCCTCTGTTGAACAGATTTGTAAGGCGGCGACTTGGTCTTCGCTTCATACTTTTTCTAAATTCTACATATTTGATACTTTCTCCAACATTGGTGTGTCCGGTCCACGGCGTCATCCATAACTTATGGGAATATTCTCCTCCCCAACAGGAAATGGCAAAGAGCACAGCAAAAGCTGTCCATATAGTCCCTCCCAGGCTCCGCCCCCCCAGTCATTCTCTTTGCCGCTCTGAACAAGTAGCATCTTCACGGAGATGGTGAAGAGTATGTGGTGTTTAGTTGTAGTTTTTATTCTACTATCAAGTTTGTTATTTTAAAATAGTGCTGGTATGTACTATTTGCTCTGAAACAGAAAAAGATGAAGAGTTCTGTTTGTGAGAGGAGTATGATTTTAGCAGCAGTAACTAAAATCGATTGCTGTTCCCATACATGACTGTTGAGATGAGATAACTTCAGTTGGGGGGAGCAGTTGGCAGACTTTTCTGCTTAAGGTATGACTAGCCATATTTCTAACAAGACTGTGTAATGCTGGAAGGCTGTCATTTTTCCCCTCATGGGGATCGGTAAGCCATTTTCTTAGTCTCAAACAGAATAAAGGGCTTAGTATGGGCTATAAAACTGGTAGACACTTTTATGGGCTAGATCGATTGCTTTATTTAGGCATTTTATACAGTTTGATGTTGAAATTCACACTTTATAACTTTGGGGAACGTTTTTTTACGTCAAGCACTGGTTTAGACACCTTCTCAGTCAGGAAGGGCCTTCTCTGTAGTAGGCAGAGCCTCATTTTCGCGCCATTACTACGCAGTTACTTTTGAGAGCAATACATGTAGCTGAATGTGTGTGGGTCTGGAATTAGTTGAAAAGGTTCCTAGAAGGCTTCATTTGGTATCGTATACTCCCCTGGGTTTGGTGAAGTCGCAGCAAAGGCTGGGGCTGGGACTGTAAGGGGGTTAAAACTGTAAAAAGGCTCCGGTTTCCACATTTTTAGGGTTAACAGCCTGAAATTTGGGGTGCAATGCTTTGAATGCTTTAAGACACTGTGGTGAAAATTTGGTTAAATTTGAACAATTCCTTCATAGTTTTTCACATATTCAGTAATAAAGTGTGCCCTGTTTAAAATTTAAAGAGACAGTAACGGTTTTGTTTTAAAACGTTTTTTGTACTTTATTGACAAGTTTAAGCCTGTTTAACATGTCTGTGCCTTCAGATAGACTATGTTCTGTGTGTATGGAAGCCAAAGTGTCTCCCCCTTCAAATATGTGTGATAATTGTGCCATAGCGTCCAAACAAAGTAAGGACAGTACTTCCACAGATAGTAAAGTTGCCCAAGATGATTCATCAGATGAAGGGAGTAGACATAGTTCTACATCATCTCCTTCTGTGTCTACACCAGTTTTGCCCACGCAAGAGACCCCTAGTACTTCTAGCGCGCCAATGCTTGTTACTATGCAACAATTGACAGCAGTAATGGATAACTCCATAGCAAATATTTTATCCAAAATGCCTGCATTTCAGAGAAAGCGCGATTGCTCTGTTTTAAACACTGTAGAGCAGGAGGGCGCTGATGATAATTTCTCTGTCATACCCTCACACCAATCTGAAGTGGCTATGAGGGAGGTTTTGTCAGATGGGGAAATTTCTGATTCAGGAAGAATTTCTCAGCAGGCAGAACCTGATGTTGTGACATTTAAATTAGAGCATCTCCGCGCACTGCTTAAGGAGGTGCTATCTACTCTGGATGATTGTGACAACTTGGTCATCCCAGAAAAATTGTGCAAGATGGACAAGTTCCTAGAGGTCCCGGTGCACCCCGGCGCTTTTCCAATACCCAAGCGGGTGGCGGACATAGTGAATAAGGAGTGGGAGAAGTCTGGCATACCTTTTGTCCCTCCTATATTTAAGAAATTATTTCCTATGGTCGACCCCAGAAAGGACTTATGGCAAACAGTCCCTAAGGTCGAGGGGGCAGTTTCTACACTAGCCAAACGCACGACCATTCCTATTGAGGACAATTGTGCTTTCAAAGATCCTATGGATAAAAAATTGGAGGGTTTGCTTAAAAAGATTTTTGTACAGCAAGGTTACCTCCTTCAACCTATTTCGTGTATTATTCCTGTCACTACAGCAGCGTGGTTCTGGTTCGAAGAACTAGAAAAGTCGCTCAGTAGAGAGACTCTGTATGAGGAGGTTATGGACAGAATTCACGCACTTAAGTTAGCTAATCCCTTTATTTTAGATGCCGCTTTGCAGTTAGCTAGATTAGCGGCGAAAAATTCAGGGTTTGCAATTGTGGCGCGCAGAGCGCTCTGGCTAAAATCTTGGTCAGCGGATGTATCTTCCAAGACAAAATTGCTTAATATCCCTTTCAAAGGTAAGACCCTCTTTGGGCCAGAATTGAAAGAGATTATTTCAGATATCACTGGGGGTAAGGGCCATGCCCTCCCACAAGATAGGCCTTTCAAGGCTAAGAATAAGTCCAATTTTCGTTCCTTTCGCAATTTCAGGAACGGACCGGCTTCCAACTCTGCAGCCTCTAGACAAGAGGGTAATGCTTCCCAGACCAAACCAGCTTGGAAACCGATGCAAGGCTGGAACAAGGGTAAACAGGCCAAGAAACCTGCTGCTGCTACCAAGACAGCATGAAGGGGTAGCCCCCGATCCGGGACCGGATCTAGTAGGGGGCAGACTCTCTCTCTTTGCTCAGGCCTGGGCAAGAGATGTTCAGGATCCCTGGGCACTAGAAATAGTCTCTCAGGGTTATCTTCTAGAATTCAAGGAACTACCCCCCAGGGGAAGGTTCCACATCTCTCATTTATCTTCAAACCAAATAAAGAGACAGGCATTCTTACATTGTGTAGAGGACCTGTTAAAGATGGGAGTGATACACCCAGTTCCAACTGTGGAACAAGGACTGGGGTTTTACTCAAATCTGTTTGTAGTTCCCAAAAAAAGAGGGAACCTTCAGACCAATTCTGGATTTAAAGATTCTAAACAAATTTCTCAGAGTGCCATCGTTCAAAATGGAAACTATTCGAACGATTCTACCTACAATCCAGGAAGGTCAATTTATGACTACCGTGGATCTAAAGGATGCGTATCTACATATTCCTATCCACAAAGATCATCATCAGTTCCTAAGGTTCGCCTTTCTGGACAAACATTTGTAGCTCTCCCATTCGGGCTAGCCACTGCTCCAAGGATTTTCACAAAGGTACTCGGGTCCCTTCTAGCGGTTCTAAGACCAAGGGGCATTGCAGTGGCACCTTACTTGGACGACATTCTAATACAAGCGTCGTCTCTTTCAAAGGCAAAGGCTCACACAGACATCGTTCTGGCCTTTCTCAGATCTCACGGGTGGAAGGTGAACATAGAAAAAAGTTCCCTGTCTCCGTCAACAAGAGTTCCCTTCTTGGGGATGATAATAGATTCTTTAGAAATGAAGATTTTCCTGACAGATGTCAGAAAGTCAAAGCTTCTAAACGCTTGTCAAGTTCTTCACTCTGTTCTACGGCCTTCCATAGCTCAGTGCATGGAAGTAGTAGGGTTGATGGTTGCAGCAATGGACATAGTTCCTTTTGCGCGAATTCATTTAAGACCATTACAACTGTGCATGCTCAAACAGTGGAATGGGGACTATACAGACTTGTCTCCAATGATTCAAGTAGATCAGAAGACCAGAGACTCACTCCGTTGGTGGCTGACCCAGGATCACCTGTCCCAGGGAATGAGCTTCCGCAGACCAGAGTGGGTCATTGTCACGACCGACGCCAGTCTATTAGGCTGGGGCGCGGTCTGGGATTCCCTGAAAGCTCAGGGTCTATGGTCCAGGGAAGAGTCCCTTCTCCCGATAAACATTCTGGAACTGAGAGCGATATTCAATGCTCTCAGAGCTTGGCCTCAACTAGCAAAGGCCAGATTCATAAAATTCCAATCAGACAACATGACGACTGTTGCTTACATCAATCATCAGGGGGGAACAAGGAGTTCCCTGGCGATGAGAGAGGTGACCAAAATCATCAAATGGGCGGAGGATCACTCCTGCCACCTATCTGCGATCCACATCCCAGGAGTGGAAAACTGGGAGGCGGATTATCTGAGTCGTCAGACCTTCCATCCGGGGGAGTGGGAACTCCACCCGGAGGTATTTGCCCAATTGACCCAATTATGGGGCATTCCAGACATGGATCTGATGGCGTCTCGTCAGAACTTCAAGGTTCCTTGCTACGGGTCCAGATCCAGGGATCCCAAGGTGACTCTAGTGGATGACTAGAAAGATTTACCATAAAATATGGTAAACATATATCTGTTGGTGTGAATCCAAGGGATTCTCATGGAGTAAGATTAAAATTCCTAGGATCCTTTCCTTTCTCCAAGAAGGTTTGGATAAGGGATTATCAGCGAGTTCTCTAAAAGGACAGATTTCTGCTTTATCTGTCTTGTTACACAAACGACTGGCAGCTGTGCCAGATGTTCAAACTTTTGTTCAGGCTTTGGTCAGAATCAAGCCTGTTTACAGACCTTTGACTCCTCCCTGGAGTCTAAATTTAGTTCTTTCAGTTCTTCAAGGGGTTCCGTTTGAACCCTTACACTCCATAGATATCAAGTTGTTATCTTGGAAAGTTCTGTTTTTGGTTGCTATTTCTTCTGCGAGAAGAGTTTCTGAATTATCTGCTCTGCAGTGTAATACGCCCTATCTGGTGTTTCATTCAGATAAGGTTGTTTTGCGTACTAAACCTGGTTTCCTTCCAAAAGTTGTTTCCAACAAGAATATTAACCAGGAAATAGTTGTGCCTTCTTTGTGCCCGAATCCAGTTTCAAAGAAGGAACGTTTGTTACACAATTTAGATGTAGTCCGTGCTTTAAAGTTCTATTTAGAAGCAACAAAGGATTTCAGACAAACGTCTTCTCTGTTTGTCGTTTATTCTGGCAAGAGGAGAGGTCAAAAAGCTACTGCTACCTCTCTTTCCTTTTGGCTGAAAAGCATCATCCGATTGGCTTACGAGACTGCCGGACGGCAGCCTCCTGAACGAATCGCAGCTCACTCTACTAGGGCTGTGGCTTCCTCATGGGCCTTCAAGAATGAGGCTTCTGTTGATCAGATATGTAAGGCAGCGACTTGGTCTTCTCTGCACACTTTTGCCAAATTTTACAAATTTGATACTTTTGCTTCTTCGGAGGCTATTTTTGGGAGAAAGGTTTTGCAAGCCGTGGTGCCTTCTGTTTAGGTAACCTGATTGGCTCCCTCCCTTCATCCGTGTCCTAAAGCTTTGGTATTGGTTCCCATAAGTTATGGATGACGCCGTGGACCGGACACACCAATGTTGGAGAAAACAGAATTTATGCTTACCTGATAAATTACTTTCTCCAACGGTGTGTCCGGTCTACGGCCCGCCCTGGTTTTTTAATCAGGTTTGATAAATTTCTTTCTTTAACTACAGTCACCACGGCACCCTATAGTTTCTCCTTTTTTTCTCCTGTCAGTCGGTCTAATGACTGGGGGGGCGGAGCCTGGGAGGGACTATATGGACAGCTTTTGCTGTGCTCTTTGCCATTTCCTGTTGGGGAGGAGAATATTCCCATAAGTTATGGATGACGCTGTGGACCGGACACACCGTTGGAGAAAGTAATTTATCAGGTAAGCATAAATTCTGTTTTTGCTTCCTCGGAGGCTATTTTTGGGAGAAAGGTCTTGCAGGCAGTGGCGCCTTCCGTTTAAGTTCCTGCCTTGTCCCTCCCTTCATCCGTGTCCTAAAGCTTTGGTATTGGTATCCCACAAGTAATGGATGAACCCGTGGAATGGATACACCTTACAAGAGAAAACAAAATTTATGCTTACCTGATAAATTTCTTTCTCTTGTGGTGTATCCAGTCCACGGCCTGCCCTGTCACTTTAAGGCAGGTGTTTTTTATTTTTAAACTACAGTCACCACTGCACCCTATAGTTTCTCCTTTTTTCTTGCTCGTCTTCGTTCGAATGACTGGGAGTGGCAGTTAGGGGAGTAGCTATATAGACAGCTCTGCTGTGGGTGTCCTCTTGCAGCTTCCTGTTGGGAAGGAGAATATCCCACAAGTAATGGATGAACCCGTGGACTGGATACACCACAAGAGAGAGAAATTTATCAGGTAAGCATAAATTTTGTTTTCTTTCATGTAATTGGCAAGAGTCCATGAGCTAGTGAGGTATGGGATAGAAATACCCAAGATGTGTAAGTCCACAGAAGAGTCACTAGAGAGGGAGGGATAAAATAAAAACGGTTATTTCTGCTGAAAAAAATTAAATCCCCACAATTAAAAAAATAAGTATTTCTCATAAATTTCAACAAAAAACTTAAATAATAAGCAGAAGAATCTGACAGCTGCCTGAAGAACTTTTCTACCAAAGCCTGCTTCAGAAGAAAAAATGGTAAAATTTAGTAAATGTATGCAAAGAGACCAAGTTGCTGCTTTGCAAATCTGATCAACCGAAGCTTCATTCTTAAAAGCCCAAGAAGTGGCGACTGATCGAGTAGAATGAGCTGTAATTCACTGAGGCGGAGACTGTCCCACCTCCAAATAAGCCTTGTGAATCAAAAGCTTTAACTAAGATTACCTAGGACAAGAAAAAACAACAAATGGACTAGAAGTCTTCCTGAAATCTTTAGTAGCTTCAACATATTTCAGCTCTTACAACATCCAAAAGAATGTAAAGATCTTTCAAGAGTTTTCTTAGGACACAAGGAAGGAACAACAATTTCCCTACTAATGTTGTTAGAATTCACAACCTTAGGAAGAAATGTAAACAAAGTCTGCAAAACAGCCTTATCCTGGTGGAAAATCAGAAAAGGAGACTCACAAAAGAGAGCAGACCATTCAGAAACTCTTCTAGCTGAAGAGATAGCTAAAAGGAACAATACCTTCCAAGAAAATATTTTAATATCCAGAGAATGCATAGGCTCAAACGGAGGAGCCTGCAAAGCTTTTAGAACCAAATTAAGACTCCAAGGAGGAGAAATTGATTCAATAACAGGCTTGATACGAACCAAAGCCTGAACAAAACAGTGAATGTCAGGAAGATTCGCAATCTTTCTATGAAATAAAACAGAAAGAGCAGAGATTTGTCCCTTCAACCTTTATCCAAACCATCCTGAAGAAACTGTAAAATTCTAGGAATTCTAAAAGAATGCAAAGAAAATTTGAGAACACCATGAAATATAGGTTTCTTTCATGTAATTAACAAGAGTCCATGAGCTAGTGACGTATGGGATATACATTCCTACCAGGAGGGGCAAAGTTTCCCAAACCTTAAAATGCCTATAAATACACCCCTCACCACACCCACAAATCAGTTTTACAAACTTTGCCTCCAAGGGAGGTGGTGAAGTAAGTTTGTGCTAGATTCTACGTTGATATGCGCTCCGCTGCAAGTTGGAGCCCGGTTTTCCTCTCAGCGTGCAGTGAATGTCAGAGGGATGTGAAGAGAGTATTGCCTATTGAATGCAGTGATCTCCTTCTACGGGATCTATTTCATAAGGTTCTCTGTTATCGGTCGTAGAGATTCATCTCTTACCTCCCTTTTCAGATCGACGATATACTCTTATATTTACCATTTCCTCTACTGATTCTCGTTTCAGTACTGGTTTGGCTTTCTACAAACATGTAGATGAGTGTCCTGGGGTAAGTAAGTCTTATTTTCTGTGACACTCTAAGCTATGGTTGGGCACTTTATTTATAAAGTTCTAAATATATGTATTCAAACATTTATTTGCCTTGACTCAGAATGTTCAACTTTCCTTATTTCCAGACAGTCAGTTTCATATTTGGGATTATGCTTTAAATTATCATATTTTTTCTTACCTCAAAAATTTGACTTTTTTCCCTGTGGGCTGTTAGGCTCGCGGGGGCTGAAAATGCTTCATTTTATTGCGTCATTCTTGGCGCGGACTTTTTTGGCGCAAAAATTCTTTTCCGTTTCCGGCGTCATACGTGTCGCCGGAAGTTGCGTCATTTTTGACGTTATTTTGCGCCAAAAATGTCGGCGTTCCGGATGTGGCGTCATTTTTGGCGCCAAAAGCATTTAGGCGCCAAATAATGTGGGCGTCTTATTTGGCGCCAAAAAATATGGGCGTCGCTTTTGTCTCCACATTATTTCAGTCTCATTTTTCATTTGCTTCTGGTTGCTAGAAGCTTGATGTTTGGCATTTTTTTCCCATTCCTGAAACTGTCTTATAAGGAATTTGATCTATTTTGCTTTATATGTTGTTTTTTCTCTTACATATTGCAAGATGTCTCACGTTGCATCTGAGCCAGAAGATACTACAGGAAAACCACTGCCTGCTGGATCTACCAAAGCTAAGTGTATCTGCTGTAAACTTTTGGTAGCTATTCCTCCAGCTGTTGTTTGTAATAATTGTCATGACAAACTTGTTAAAGCAGATAATATTTCCTTTAGTGATGTACCATTGCCTGTTGCAGTTCCCTCAACATCTAAGGTGCAGAATGTTCCTGATAACATAAGAGATTTTGTTTCTGAATCCATAAAGAAGGCTTTGTCTGTTATTTCTCCTTCTAGTAAACGTAAAAAGTCTTTTAAATCTTCTCTCTCTACAGATGAATTTTTAAATGAACACCATCATTCTGATTCTTTGGACTCTTCTGGTTCAGAGGATTCTATCTCAGAGATTGATGCTGATAAATCTTCATATTTATTTAAGATGGAATTTATTCGCTCTTTACTTAAAGAAGTACTAATTGCTTTAGAAATAGAGGATTCTAGTCCTCTTGATACTAATTCTATACGTTTGGATAAGGTTTTTAAAGCTCCTGCGGTTATTCCAGAAGTCTTTCCTGTTCCTAATGCTATTTCTGCAGTAATTTCTAAGGAATGGGATAAATTGGGTAATTCATTTACTCCTTCTAAACGTTTTAAGCAATTATATCCTGTTCCGCCTGACAGGTTAGAATTTTGGGACAAAATCCCTAAAGTTGATGGGGCTATTTCTACCCTTGCTAAACGTACTACCATTCCTACGTCAGATGGTACCTCGTTTAAGGATCCTTTAGATAGAAAAATTGAATCTTTTCTAAGAAAAGCTTATCTATGTTCAGGTAATCTTCTTAGACCTGCTATATCATTGGCTGATGTTGCTGCAGCTTCAACTTTTTGGTTGGAAACTCTAGCGCAACAAGTAACAAATCGTGATTCTCATGATATTATTATTCTTCTCCAGCATGCTAATAATTTCATCTGTGATGCCATTTTTGATATTATTAGAGTTGATGTTAGGTTTATGTCTCTGGCTATCTTAGCCAGAAGAGCTTTATGGCTTAAGACCTGGAATGCTGATATGGCTTCTAAATCAACTCTACTTTCCATTTCTTTCCAGGGAAACAAATTATTTGGTTCTCAGTTGGATTCTATTATTTCAACTGTTACTGGTGGGAAAGGAACTTTTTTACCACAGGATAAAAAGTCTAAAGGTAAAAACAGGGCTAACAATCGTTTTCGTTCCTTTCGTTTCAACAAAGAACAAAAGCCTGATCCTTCGTCCTCAGGAGCAGTTTCAGTTTGGAAACCATCTCCAGTCTGGAATAAATCCAAGCCTGCTAGAAAGGCAAAGCCTGCTTCTAAGTTCACATGAAGGTACGGCCCTCATTCCAGTTCAGCTGGTAGGGGGCAGGTTACGTTTTTTCAAAGAAATTTGGATCAATTCTGTTCACAATCTTTGGATTCAGAACATTGTTTCTCCAACATAGGTGTGTCCGGTCCACGGCGTCATCCTTACTTGTGGGATATTCTCTTCCCCAACAGGAAATGGCAAAGAGCCCAGCAAAGCTGGTCACATGATCCCTCCTAGGCTCCGCCTACCCCAGTCATTCTCTTTGCCGTTGTACAGGCAACATCTCCACGGAGATGGCTTAGAGTTTTTTAGTGTTTAACTGTAGTTTTTATTATTCAATCAAGAGTTTGTTATTTTGAAATAGTGCTGGTATGTACTATTTACTCAGAAACAGAAAAGAGATGAAGATTTCTGTTTGTATGAGGAAAATGATTTTAGCAACCGTCACTAAAATCCATGGCTGTTCCACACAGGACTGTTGAGAGCAATTAACTTCAGTTGGGGGAACAGTGAGCAGTCTCTTGCTGCTTGAGGTATGACACATTCTAACAAGACGATGTAATGCTGGAAGCTGTCATTTTCCCTATGGGATCCGGTAAGCCATGTTTATTAAGATCGTAAATAAGGGCTTCACAAGGGCTTATTAAGACTGTAGACTTTTTCTGGGCTAAATCGATTCATTATTAACACATATTTAGCCTTGAGGAATCATTTATTCTGGGTATTTTGATATAATAATATCGGCAGGCACTGTTTTAGACACCTTATTCTTTAGGGGCTTTCCCAAATCATAGGCAGAGCCTCATTTTCGCGCCGGTGTTGCGCACTTGTTTTTGAGAGGCATGACATGCAGTCGCATGTGAGAGGAGCTCTGATACTTAGAAAAGACTTTCTGAAGGCGTCATTTGGTATCGTATTCCCCTTTGGGCTTGGTTGGGTCTCAGCAAAGCAGATACCAGGGACTGTAAAGGGGTTAAAGTTAAAAACGGCTCCGGTTCCGTTATTTTAAGGGTTAAAGCTTCCAAATTTGGTGTGCAATACTTTTAAGGCTTTAAGACACTGTGGTGAAAATTTGTTGAATTTTGAACAATTCCTTCATGTTTTTTCGCAATTGCAGTAATAAAGTGTGTTCAGTTTAAAATTTAAAGTGACAGTAACGGTTTTATTTTAAAACGTTTTTTGTACTTTGTTATCAAGTTTATGCCTGTTTAACATGTCTGAACTACCAGATAGACTGTGTTCTGAATGTGGGGAAGCCAGAATTCCCATTCATTTAAATAAATGTGATTTATGTGACAATGACAATGATGCCCAAGATGATTCCTCAAGTGAGGGGAGTAAGCATGGTACTGCATCATTCCCTCCTTCGTCTACACGAGTCTTGCCCACTCAGGAGGCCCCTAGTACATCTAGCGCGCCAATACTCCTTACTATGCAACAATTAACGGCTGTAATGGATAATTCTGTCAAAAACATTTTAGCCAAAATGAACACTTATCAGCGTAAGCGCGACTGCTCTGTTTTAGATACTGAAGAGCATGACGACGCTGATAATAATGGTTCTGAAGGGCCCCTAACCCAGTCTGATGGGGCCAGGGAGGTTTTGTCTGAGGGAGAAATTACTGATTCAGGGAACATTTCTCAACAAGCTGAACCTGATGTGATTACGTTTAAATTTAAGTTGGAACATCTCCGCATTCTGCTTAAGGAGGTATTATCCACTCTGGATGATTGTGACAAGTTGGTCATCCCAGAGAAACTATGTAAAATGGACAAGTTCCTAGAGGTCCCGGGGCTCCCAGAAGCTTTTCCTATACCCAAGCGGGTGGCGGACATTGTTAATAAAGAATGGGAAAGGCCCAGTATTCCTTTCGTCCCTCCCCCCATATTTAAAAAATTGTTTCCTATGGTCGACCCCAGAAAGGACTTATGGCAGACAGTCCCCAAGGTCGAGGGAGCGGTTTCCACTTTAAACAAACGCACCACTATACCCATAGAGGATAGTTGTGCTTTCAAAGATCCTATGGATAAAAAATTAGAAGGTTTACTTAAAAAGATGTTTGTTCAGCAGGGTTACCTTCTACAACCAATTTCATGCATTGTCCCTGTAGCTACAGCCGCGTGTTTCTGGTTCGATGAGCTGATAAAGGCGGTCGATAGTGATTCTCCTCCTTATGAGGAGATTATGGACAGAATCCGTGCTCTCAAATTGGCTAATTCTTTCACCCTAGACGCCACTTTGCAATTGGCTAGGTTAGCGGCTAAGAATTCTGGGTTTGCTATTGTGGCGCGCAGAGCGCTTTGGTTGAAATCTTGGTCAGCTGATGCGTCTTCCAAGAACAAGCTACTTAACATTCCTTTCAAGGGGAAAACGCTGTTTGGCCCTGACTTGAAAGAGATTATCTCTGATATCACTGGGGGTAAGGGCCACGCCCTTCCTCAGGATCGGCCTTTCAAGGCAAAAAATAAACCTAATTTTCGTCCCTTTCGTAGAAATGGACCAGCCCAAAGTGCTACGTCCTCTAAACAAGAGGGTAATACTTCTCAAGCCAAGCCAGCTTGGAGACCAATGCAAGGCTGGAACAAGGGAAAGCAGGCCAAGAAACCTGCCACTGCTACCAAGACAGCATGAAATGTTGGCCCCCGATCCGGGACCGGATCTGGTGGGGGGCAGACTCTCTCTCTTCGCTCAGGCTTGGGCAAGAGATGTTCTGGATCCTTGGGCGCTAGAAATAGTCTCCCAAGGTTATCTTCTGGAATTCAAGGGGCTTCCCCCAAGGGGGAGGTTCCACAGGTCTCAGTTGTCTTCAGACCACATAAAAAGACAGGCATTCTTACATTGTGTAGAAGACCTGTTAAAAATGGGAGTGATTCATCCTGTTCCATTAAGAGAACAAGGGATGGGGTTCTACTCCAATCTGTTCATAGTTCCCAAAAAAGAGGGAACGTTCAGACCAATCTTAGATCTCAAGATCTTAAACAAGTTTCTCAAGGTTCCATCGTTCAAGATGGAAACCATTCGAACTATTCTTCCTTCCATCCAGGAAGGTCAATTCATGACCACAGTGGATTTAAAGGATGCGTATCTACATATTCCTATCCACAAGGAACATCATCGGTTCCTAAGGTTCGCATTCCTGGACAAGCATTACCAGTTCGTGGCGCTTCCTTTCGGATTAGCCACTGCTCCAAGGATTTTCACAAAGGTACTAGGGTCCCTTCTAGCTGTGCTAAGACCAAGGGGCATTGCTGTAGTACCTTACTTGGACGACATTCTGATTCAAGCGTCGTCCCTTCCTCAAGCAAAGGCTCACACGGACATTGTCCTGGCCTTTCTCAGATCTCACGGATGGAAAGTGAACGTGGAAAAGAGTTCTCTATCTCCGTCAACAAGGGTTCCCTTCTTGGGAACAATAATAGACTCCTTAGAAATGAGGATTTTTCTGACAGAGGCCAGAAAAACAAAACTTCTAGACTCTTGTCGGATACTTCATTCCGTTCCTCTTCCTTCCATAGCGCAGTGCATGGAAGTGATCGGTTTGATGGTAGCGGCAATGGACATAGTTCCTTTTGCGCGCATTCATCTAAGACCATTACAACTGTGCATGCTCAGTCAGTGGAATGGGGACTATACAGACTTGTCTCCGAAGATACAAGTAAATCAGAGGACCAGAGACTCACTCCGTTGGTGGCTGTCCCTGGACAACCTGTCACAAGGGATGACATTCCGCAGACCGGAGTGGGTCATCGTCACGACCGACGCCAGTCTGATGGGCTGGGGCGCGGTCTGGGGATCCCTGAAAGCTCAGGGTCTTTGGTCTCGGGAAGAATCTCTTCTACCGATAAATATTCTGGAACTGAGAGCGATATTCAATGCTCTCAAGGCTTGGCCTCAGCTAGCGAGGGCCAAGTTCATACGGTTTCAATCAGACAACATGACAACTGTTGCGTACATCAACCATCAGGGGGGAACAAGGAGTTCCCTAGCGATGGAAGAAGTGACCAAAATCATTCTATGGGCGGAGTCTCACTCCTGCCACCTGTCTGCTATCCACATCCCAGGAGTGGAAAATTGGGAAGCGGATTTTCTGAGTCGTCAGACATTGCATCCGGGGGAGTGGGAACTCCATCCGGAAATCTTTGCCCAAGTCACTCAGCTGTGGGGCATTCCAGACATGGATCTGATGGCCTCTCGTCAGAACTTCAAAGTTCCTTGCTACGGGTCCAGATCCAGGGATCCCAAGGCGGCTCTAGTGGATGCACTAGTAGCACCTTGGACCTTCAAACTGGCTTATGTGTTCCCGCCGTTTCCTCTCATCCCCAGGCTGGTAGCCAGGATCAATCAGGAGAGGGCGTCGGTGATCTTGATAGCTCCTGCGTGGCCACGCAGGACTTGGTATGCAGATCTGGTGAATATGTCATCGGCTCCACCTTGGAAGCTACCTTTGAGACGAGACCTTCTTGTTCAGGGTCCGTTCGAACATCCGAATCTGGTTTCACTCCAGCTGACTGCTTGGAGATTGAACGCTTGATCTTATCGAAGCGAGGGTTCTCAGATTCTGTTATCGATACTCTTGTTCAGGCCAGAAAGCCTGTAACTAGAAAGATTTACCACAAAATTTGGAAAAAATATATCTGTTGGTGTGAATCTAAAGGATTCCCTTGGGACAAGGTTAAGATTCCTAAGATTCTATCCTTCCTTCAAGAAGGATTGGAAAAAGGATTATCTGCTAGTTCCCTGAAGGGACAGATTTCTGCCTTGTCTGTGTTACTTCACAAAAAGCTGGCAGCTGTGCCAGATGTTCAAGCCTTTGTTCAGGCTCTGGTTAGAATTAAGCCTGTTTACAAACCTTTGACTCCTCCTTGGAGTCTCAACTTAGTTCTTTCAGTTCTTCAGGGGGTTCCGTTTGAACCCTTACATTCCGTTGATATTAAGTTATTATCTTGGAAAGTTTTGTTTTTAGTTGCAATTTCTTCTGCTAGAAGAGTTTCAGAATTATCTGCTCTGCAGTGTTCTCCTCCTTATCTGGTGTTCCATGCAGATAAGGTGGTTTTACGTACTAAACCTGGTTTTCTTCCAAAAGTTGTTTCTAACAAAAACATTAACCAGGAGATTATCGTACCTTCTCTGTGTCCGAAACCAGTTTCAAAGAAGGAACGTTTGTTGCACAATTTGGATGTTGTTCGCGCTCTAAAATTCTATTTAGATGCTACAAAGGATTTTAGACAAACATCTTCCTTGTTTGTTGTTTATTCCGGTAAAAGGAGAGGTCAAAAAGCAACTTCTACCTCTCTCTCTTTTTGGATTAAAAGCATCATCAGATTGGCTTACGAGACTGCCGGACGGCAGCCTCCCGAAAGAATCACGGCTCATTCCACTAGGGCTGTGGCTTCCACATGGGCCTTCAAGAACGAGGCTTCTGTTGATCAGATATGTAGGGCAGCGACTTGGTCTTCACTGCACACTTTTACCAAATTTTACAAGTTTGATACTTTTGCTTCTTCTGAGGCTATTTTTGGGAGAAAGGTTTTGCAAGCCGTGGTGCCTTCCATTTAGGTGACCTGATTTGCTCCCTCCCTTCATCCGTGTCCTAAAGCTTTGGTATTGGTTCCCACAAGTAAGGATGACGCCGTGGACCGGACACACCTATGTTGGAGAAAACAGAATTTATGTTTACCTGATAAATTACTTTCTCCAACGGTGTGTCCGGTCCACGGCCCGCCCTGGTTTTTTTAATCAGGTCTGATAATTTATTTTCTTTAACTACAGTCACCACGGTACCATATGGTTTCTCCTATGCAAATATTCCTCCTTAACGTCGGTCGAATGACTGGGGTAGGCGGAGCCTAGGAGGGATCATGTGACCAGCTTTGCTGGGCTCTTTGCCATTTCCTGTTGGGGAAGAGAATATCCCACAAGTAAGGATGACGCCGTGGACCGGACACACCGTTGGAGAAAGTAATTTATCAGGTAAACATAAATTCTGTTTTCAGAAGGGTACAGAATTGGTTTCAAGATGAGACCTCCTGCAAAGAGATTTTTTCTTTCCCATGTCCCAGTAAATCCAGTGAAAGCTCAAGCATTTCTGAATTGTGTTTCAGATCTAGAGTTGGCTGGAGTAATTATGCCAGTTCCAGTTCCGGAACAGGGGATGGGGTTTTATTCAAATCTCTTCATTGTACCAAAGAAGGAGAATTCCTTCAGACCAGTTCTGGATCTAAAATTATTGAATCGTTATGTAAGGATACCAACGTTCAAGATGGTAACTGTAAGGACTATATTGCCTTTTGTTCAGCAAGGGAATTATATGTCCACAATAGATTTACAGGATGCATATCTGCATATTCCGATTCATCCAGATCATTATCAGTTCCTGAGATTCTCTTTTCTAGACAAGCATTACCAATTTGTGGCTCTACCGTTTGGCCTTGCTACAGCTCCAAGAATTTTCACAAAGATTCTCGGTGCCCTTCTGTCTGTAATCAGAGAACAGGGTATTGTGGTATTTCCTTATTTGGACGATATCTTGGTACTTGCTCAGTCTTTACATTTAGCAGAGTCTCATACGAATCGACTTGTGTTGTTTCTTCAAGATCATGGTTGGAGGATCAATTTACCAAAAAGTTCTTTGATTCCTCAAACAAGGGTAACCTTTCTGGGTTTCCAGATAGATTCAGTGTCCATGACTCTGTCTTTAACAGACAAGAGACGTCTAAAATTGATTACAGCCTGTCGAAACCTTCAGTCTCAATCATTCCCTTCGGTAGCCTTATGCATGGAAATTCTAGGTCTTATGACTGCTGCATCGGACGCGATCCCCTTTGCTCGTTTTCACATGCGACCTCTTCAGCTCTGTATGCTGAACCAATGGTGCAGGGATTACACGAAGATATATCAATTAATATCTTTAAAACCGATTGTTCGGCACTCTCTAACGTGGTGGACAGATCACCTTCGTTTAATTCAGGGGGCTTCTTTTGTTCTTCCGACCTGGACTGTAATTTCAACAGATGCAAGTCTCACAGGTTGGGGAGCTGTGTGGGGATCTCTGACGGCACAAGGAGTTTGGGAATCTCAGGAGGTGAGATTACCGATCAATATCTTGGAACTCCGTGCAGTTTTCAGAGCTCTTCAGTTTTGGCCTCTTCTGAAGAGAGAATCGTTCATTTGTTTTCAGATAGACAATGTCACAACTGTGGCATACATCAATCATCAAGGAGGGACTCACAGTCCTCTGGCTATGAAAGAAGTATCTCGAATTTTGGTTTGGGCAGAATCCAGCTCCTGTCTAATCTCTGCGGTTCATATCCCAGGTGTAGACAATTGGGAAGCGGATTATCTCAGTCGCCAAACGTTGCATCCGGGCGAATGGTCTCTTCACCCAGAGGTATTTCTTCAGATTGTTCAAATGTGGGGGCTCCCAGAGATAGATCTGATGGCCTCTCATCTAAACAAGAAACTTCCCAGGTATCTGTCCAGATCCCGGGATCCTCAGGCGGAGGCAGTGGATGCATTATCACTTCCTTGGAAGTATCATCCTGCCTATATCTTTCCGCCTCTAGTTCTTCTTCCAAGAGTAATCTCCAAGATTCTGAGGGAATGCTCGTTTGTTCTGCTAATAGCTCCGGCATGGCCTCACAGGTTTTGGTATGCGGATCTTGTCCGGATGGCATCTTGCCAACCATGGACTCTTCCGTTAAGACCAGACCTTCTGTCACAAGGTCCTTTTTTCCATCCGGATCTGAAATCCTTAAATTTAAAGGTATGGAGATTGAACGCTTGATTCTTGGTCATAGAGGTTTCTCTGACTCCGTGATTAATACTATGTTACAGGCTCGTAAATCTGTATCTCGAGAGATATATTATAGAGTCTGGAAGACTTATATTTCTTGGTGTCTTTCTCATCATTTTTCTTGGCATTCTTTTAGAATACCGAGAATTTTACAGTTTCTTCAGGATGGTTTAGATAAGGGTTTGTCCGCAAGTTCTTTGAAAGGACAAATCTCCGCTCTTTCTGTTCTTTTTCACAGAAAGATTGCTATTCTTCCTGATATTCATTGTTTTGTACAAGCTTTGGTTCGTATAAAACCTGTCATTAAGTCAATTTCTCCTCCTTGGAGTTTGAATTTGGTTCTGGGAGCTCTTCAAGCTCCTCCGTTTGAACCTATGCATTCATTGGACATTAAATTACTTTCTTGGAAAGTTTTGTTCCTTTTGGCCATCTCTTCTGCTAGAAGAGTTTCTGAATTATCTGCTCTTTCGTGTGAGTCTCCTTTTCTGATTTTTCATCAGGATAAGGCGGTGTTGCGAACTTCTTTTGAATTTTTACCTAAAGTTGTGAATTCCAACAACATTAGTAGAGAAATTGTGGTTCCTTCATTATGTCCTAATCCTAAGAATTCTAAGGAGAAATCATTGCATTCTTTGGATGTTGTTAGAGCTTTGAAATATTATGTTGAAGCTACGAAATCTTTCCGTAAGACTTCTAGTCTATTTGTTATCTTTTCCGGTTCTAGGAAAGGCCAGAAAGCTTCTGCCATTTCTTTGGCATCTTGGTTGAAATCTTTAATTCATCTTGCCTATGTTGAGTCGGGTAAAATTCCGCCTCAGAGAATTACAGCTCATTCTACTAGGTCAGTATCTACTTCCTGGGCATTTAGGAATGAAGCTTCGGTTGACCAGATCTGCAAAGCAGCAACTTGGTCCTCTTTGCATACTTTTACTAAATTCTACCATTTTGATGTGTTTTCTTCTTCTGAAGCAGTTTTTGGTAGAAAAGTTCTTCAGGCAGCGGTTTCAGTTTGAATCTTCTGCTTATGTTTTTTGTTAAACTTTATTTTGGGTGTGGATTATTTTCAGCAGGAATTGGCTGTCTTTATTTTATCCCTCCCTCTCTAGTGACTCTTGTGTGGAAAGATCCACATCTTGGGTAGTCATTATCCCATACGTCACTAGCTCATGGACTCTTGTTAATTACATGAAAGAAAACATAATTTATGTAAGAACTTACCTGATAAATTCATTTCTTTCATATTAACAAGAGTCCATGAGGCCCACCCTTTTTTGTGGTGGTTATGATTTTTTTGTATAAAGCACAATTATTCCAATTCCTTATTTTATATGCTTCGCACTTTTTTTCTTATCACCCCACTTCTTGGCTATTCGTTAAACTGATTTGTGGGTGTGGTGAGGGGTGTATTTATAGGCATTTTAAGGTTTGGGAAACTTTGCCCCTCCTGGTAAGAATGTATATCCCATACGTCACTAGCTCATGGACTCTTGTTAATATGAAAGAAATGAATTTATCAGGTAAGTTCTTACATAAATTATGTTTTTCCAAACCCGATAATAAATCTTCCTTGAAACAGACTTACGAGCCTGTAGCAATGTATTAATCACTGAAACCTCTATGACTAAGCACTAAGCGTTAAATTACCATACCTTCAAATTTAGCGATTTGAGATCCTGATGGAAAAATGGTCCTTGAGACAGAAGATCTGGTTTTAGCAGAAGTGGCCAAGGTTGACAACTTGACATCCGGACAAGATCCGCAAACCAAAATCTGTGAGGCCATGCTGGTGCTATCAGAAACACATGCGATTGTTCCATTATGATCTTGGAGATCACCCTTGGGAGAAGAACTAGAGGCGGAAAGATGTAAGCAGGTTGGTAATACCAAGGAACTGCTAACGCATCCACCATCTCCACCTGAGGATCCCTGGACCTGAAAAGATACCTGGGACGTTTCTTGTTTAGATGGGAAGCCATCAGATCTATTTCGGGAAGACCCCACATCTGTACAATCTGACAAAATACATCTGGATGGAGAGACTACTCCCGTGGATGTAAAGTCTGACGGCTGAGATAATCCGCTTCCCAATCGTCTACACCTGGGATATGTATCACAGAAATTAGACAGGAGTTGAATTCTGCCCAAGAAAGTATTCAAGATACTACTTTCATCGCTAAAGGACTGCGAGTCTCACCCTGATGAAACATAGAAACATAGAATTTGATGGTAGATAAGAACCAAAAAGGCCCATCAAGTCTACCCATATTACATGTCACTTTTTACTTAGGATAGTCTTATGCATATCACAGGCATTTTTTAATTTCTTTACAGTCTTTGTGTTTACCACCTCAAATGGAAGTTTATTCCATGAATCCACCACCGTTTCTGTAAAAAAAATGCTTCCTCAAATTTCTTCTGAATCTGCTACCCTCTAACTTTAGAATGTGACCCCTTGTTTTGACATTTATGTTTTTGTGAAAAATGCTTTCAGCTTCTATTTTATTAAGTCCCTTCATATATTTGAAGGTTTCTATCATGCCACCTCTTTCCCTTCTATCCTCTAAACTATACATATTTAGATCATAGAGTCTTTCTTTGTACGTTTTATATTTTAGACCATGTACCATTTTAGTAGCCCTTCTTTGGACAGCTTCTAGTTTATTTATATGTTTCTGAAAATATGGTCTACAGAACTGTACACATTATTCCAGATTTGGTCTAACTTATGATCTGTAAAGTGGCATAAGAACCTTGCCATTTCTGCTACTAATACCTTTTCCAATGCAACCAAGTAATTCGACTGGCCGCACTGCTGCATTGTGTACCAAATTTTAAATCATCTGAAATAATAATTCCCAAGTCCCTTTCTTTTTTAGTTACAGTCAGTAATGTACCATTGAGACTAGGGTTGCACCAATACCATTTTTTTATGACCGAGTACAAGTACCGATACTTTTTTTCAAATACTTGCCGATACCAATACTTTTTTTTTTTTAATGTCATGTGACAGTTTACCAAACACAATACAGACTAATTATTTAAGATTCCTTCTTTATAATTATAAAGGACTGTAATTCAAAAGACATTATGAAATAATAAAACAGTTTTATTTGTCACAAAGTTCACTGAACATGTTTATAAATAAAAAATATTACAATAAAATATTAAATTTAAAGGGGTGATGCAATTGGGTTGTAGGGCTGTTATATAACATCAATCTGACATTTGTATGGAGGTTGAACAGTTTTTCACTTTCCACACTACTGCATGGGGCAGAAAGATATTTTTGGCCCATTTTAGCCAGAGCTGGAAATCTGTTTATTAACTGCCCAGTACTTCAGGGGTTTGTCTGAACGAGGTACAGTGATCTCTCCTACAATAATACAAATAACAGCAATTTGTATTGGCAGAACAATAGTAAAAAAATTTTTTTAGTTTAGTCTCCACTCCAGTTTAAAATTAAATGGGAACATGCAGTGTGAAAAAACGCCACAAGGTAGCATATGGGTAGGAAGTGGAGGTATCGGTTTAAGTATCGGTGCATTTGCACGAGTACAAGTACTCATGCAAATACTTGGTATCGGTATTGGTGCAACCCTAATTGAGACTATAATTGGCCTTTGGGTTTTTGAATCCTATATGCATAATTTTGCTCTTGGTAATATTAAATTTCAGATCCCATTTATTTGACCAGTCCTCTAGTTTTTTTAATATCACAGTTCATTTGATCAACCCCTCCTGGGACATCTACCCTGTTACAAATGTTTGTATCATCAGCAAACAAGCAAACCTTCCCCCTAAGCCCACTTCCAACATCACATATGAACATGTTAAACAAAACAGGCCCAAGAACTGACCCTTGGGGAACACCACTAGTAACTGATGCCTCATTTGAATGTACTCCATTAATTGAAACCCTCTGTCGTCTATCTTTAAGCCAGCATTCTACCCACTTAACAATTTTAGCATCTATTCCAAGGCAATACATTTTGTGAATACGTTTGATGTGTGGGACGGTGTCAAATGCTTTGTTAAAGTCTAGATATGCAACATCTACGGCTCCTCCCTGGTCTATTATTTTAGTTACATGGTCAAAGAAATCAATTAGATTAGTCTGACATGATCTTCCAGCAGTGAAACCATACTGTCATTTGTCTTGTAAGATGTTTGTCTTAAGTAAAAATACAAGTCTTTCTTTTACAAGATACGACGAGTCCACGGATTTCATCCTTACTTTTGGGATATCATCTCCTGGTCAGCAGGAGGAGGCAAAGAGCACCACAGCAGAGCTGTATATATAGCTTCTTCCTTCCCTCCCACCCCAGTCATTCTCTTTGCCTGTGTTAGTGATAGGAAGAGGTAAAGTGAGGTGTTAGTTTAGATTCTTCAATCAAGAGTTTATTTTTTTTTTAAATGGTACCAGTGTGTACTATTTTTCTCTGGGCTAGAGCTGCAGGCTTTTCAGCAATGAAGGCTGGGGAGATTTTCACTCTTTCTGCGACTCCCATATCGTTTGCTGCCCTGCTGATGATCTTAGCAGATATTATCTAAGACCCTGTTGTTCCCACAGATTTGCTGGAGGTGAGGAAAAGAACATCTTCATTGTGTGGGACAAGTTCATGCTGTGATCAGTTTTATATAAGGCCTCATGAGTATTTGGCGGATACACATGGCTGACGCTAGGAGATTGTGGCTGATAACTGTTAATGAGTTTATGGCAGGACAGGGTTGTGTTGTCTGCTCGAGGGGTCACATTGTGGTCACGGTACACTTTATGTTGTGAGGAGGTAATTTAATTACCGACATGTTTATTCCCATGCAGTCTCTTTTTTGTTCCGAAGTTAGTTTGCCTCCCACAATGGGCAGGGCTTAGCTTTTTGCACGCTTAGGGTGCAGTTGATATCCGGATTCTTTCGATGCGGCAGCTTGTTTAGAGACTCCGGTAGGGCCTAAGTCAGCTTGTGTTTGTGATCTCACAAGCGGTCTTAGACACGCCGTTCACGGAGTGCTGTTGAGTGACTCGTGGGGACAGGTAGGCGCCACAGCTCTACAAGTGATAAATTGTGTCCCTAAGACGTTATACACTGTTAGAGTTCGCTCTTATAGGGGTGATTTGGTGAAAGTCACTATAGTGATTCCCTATTGTTACATGTTTATTGCGGAGCAGTAAAAAACAATACAGTTTAAATTTTAAAGACACAATACACTCGTCCTTTTTAAAAAAAAAATTACCAAAGTTCTTGTTTTAATTTTTTAATTACAGTACCACGACCAATATTGCTTGTTTTAGGTCATGGCTGACCTTCAGGAAAATACATGTTCTATGTGTTTAGATGCCAATGTGGAACCTCCTATTCCTTTTTGTCCCTCATGTACTGAGAGGGCTTTACAATTTAAAGAACAAATTTTCTTTAATGCAAGTATATCTAAGGATGCTTCTCAGACTGATGAGACTCAGGGTATGCTGCAAATTTCTCCCCAAGCGTCACAGCTTTTAATGCCTGCTCAGGCGACGCCGTGCTCTTCAACTGCGTCCGCTTCATTTATTCTGCAAGATATGGCTGCAGTTATGTCATCCACTCTTTCAGAAGTTTTATCTAAGTTGCCAGCTTTACAAGGCAAGCGCAGTAGGACAGAGACCCATGTGGTTCCTACTACTTCTGATGCTTTGATGGCAATCTCCGATGTACCCTCCCAGGGCTCCGAATTGGGGGGTAGGGAGGCCCTGTCTGAGGGGGAACTGTCTGACTCAGGTTTAAGCTTGAACACTTCCGTCTTTTGCTACGAGGTGTTTTAGTGACGAATGTGACTCTATTGTGGTCCCACCAGAGAAATTGAGTAAGATGGATAGATACTTAGAGGTTCCTTCTTATTCCGATGTTTTTCCCGTTCCTAAGAGAATTTTGGAAATTATTGCAAGGGAATGGGAAATACCGGGTATCCCGTTCTCCCCTTCCCCTATTTTTAAGAAAATGTACCCTATAGCTGACACCGTTCGGGATTCTTGGCAGACGGTCCCTAAGGTGGAGGGAGCTATCTCTACTCTGGCTAAGCGTACGACTATCCCTATCGAGGACAGTTGTGCTTTCAAAGACCCTATGGATAAGAAGTTGGAGGGTCTTCTCAAAAAACTCTATGTTCATCAAGGGTTCTTGTTACAACCGGCGGCCTGCATTGTAACAGTCACGATTGCGGCTGCTTTTTGGTTTGACGCTCTAGAAGAGTCTCTTAGGACTGAGACTTCTTTGGAGGAAATACAGGATAGAATTAAGGCCCTTAAGCTGGCTAATTCTTTTATTAAGGATGCTTCCTTTCAGATCACCAAATTGGCGGACAAGAGTTCGGGATTCTCCATCTTAGCACGAAGAGCCTTATGGTTGAAATCTTGGTCTGCGGATGTGTCCTCTAAATCCAAGCTGTTGGCTATTCCTTTCAAGGGAAAGACCCTATTCGGGCCTGACTTGAAAGAAATAATTTCTGACATTACGGGAGGTAAGGGTCACCTCCTCCCTCAGGATAAAACATCTAAGCAAAGGGGACGACAGAGTAATTTTCGTTCCTTTCAAAATTTCAAGGGAGTCCCCTCTTCTTCTTCCACTTAACAGGAAGGGAATTATTCTCAAGCCAAGCTCACCTGGAGACCCAACCATGCTTGGAAAAAGCGTAAACAACCCTAGAAGCCTGCTGCTACTACCAAGACAGCATGAAGGGGCGGCCCCCGATCCGGGACCGGATCTAGTAGGGGGCAGACTTTCTCTCTTTGTCTAGGCTTGGATGAGAGAGACGTTCAGGATCCCTGGACACTGGAAATCGTGTCTCAAGGGTATCAGTTGGAGTTCAAAAATTTCTTCCCCAGAGGAAGGTTTCTTCTTTCACGATTGGCTGTAGACCAGATAAACAGAGAGGCGTTCTTACATTGTGTAAAAGACCTCTCCTCCATGGGAGTAATTTATCCCGTTCCAATAGAGCAGAGCTTTCCAAACTTTTAATGTTGGTGACACACTTTTTAGACCTACATAATTTCACGACACAGTAATTCAGTTGTAATAGCAAACAGGAGGTTAAACGAACTTGTTTTAAGAGCTACAGACACATACATAAATTATATAATAACAAAATGTATTTACAAGTAACAGTATGTATGTGCAAGAATTAAAAAAAGTTTAACACCAATAGCTACTTACTATTTGAATGGAATGTACACTGTTTCTGAATATTTGGTGGAATATTAGATAAAGACATAAGCCGCTAATGGGAATAATTTCAGTTCCCGCCTAGCTGCGCCAATAGGTTAAGATGGTCTGTGACCCACTAGGTATCAATCATGTGATATGTGTAGCAGGCAGGCAGGCAGAATGTCGGAAACCCCCCAAAAATTTAAATTAAAAAAAATTTGTGCTGAAGCAGGGATACACCTACAAACTGCCGCCGACACACTAATGTGTCACGACACACAGTTTGGAAATCACTGCAATAGAGGAACAGGGGCAGCGGTTTTACTCAAAAAAGAGGGAACGTTCCGACCCATCTTAGATCTCAAGAGTCTAAACAAGTTTCAAGATGGAGACTATTCAGACAATTCTTCCATTGATCCGGGAGGGTCAATATATGACTAACGTGGATTTAAAGGATGCATACCTTCCTATTCTTATCCACAGAGATCATCACAAGTTCCTGAGGTTTGCCTTTCTGGACAAACATTTTCAGTTTGTGGCCCTTCCTTTCGGTCTGGCCACGGCACCCAGAGTTTTCACAAAGGTTCTGGGGTCTCTGCTGGCAGTTCTCAGGCCGCAGGGCATTGCAGTGGTGCCTTATCTGGACGATATTCTGATCCAGGCATCGTCTTATCAGCTGACAAAGTCTCATACTGACATTGTTCTGTCCTTTCTAAGGACTCACGGGTAGAAGGTGAATCTAGAAAAGAGTTCTCTAATTCCACAGACAAGGGTTCCTTTCCTGGGAACTCTAATCGACTCTCTATCTATGAAAATCTTTCTGACAGAAGTCAGAAAATTAAAGATTTTGAATACATGTCGAACCCTTCAGTCCAATCCTCGGCCGTCAGTGGCTCAGTGCATGGAAGCAATTGGATTGATGGTGGCAGCAATGAACATCATTCCGTTTGCTCGCTTTCATCTCAGACCTCTACAACTGAGCATGCTCAGACAATGGAATGGAGATTATGCAAATTTGTCTCCTCAAATAGATCTCAATCAGAAGACAAGGGATTCTCTTCTTTGGTGGTTGTCGTCGGATCATCTGTCCCAAGGGACGTGCTTCCGCAGACCCTCATGGGTTATAGTGACAACGGACGCCAGCCTGCTAGGGTGGGGTGCAGTGTGGAACTTCCTGAAGGCTCAGGGTGTGTGGGCTCGGTCGGAGTCTCTTCTTCCCATCAATATTCTGGAGTTGAGAGCAATATTCAATGTGCTTCAGGCGTGGCCTCAGTTGGCTTCGACCAAATTCATCAGATTCCAGTCGGACAACATCACGACTGTGGCTTACATCAATCAGGGAGGAACAAGGAGTTCCTTGGCGATGACAGAAGTATCCAAGATAATTCAGTGGGCGGAAACTCACTCTTGATATCTGTCAGCAATCTACATCGCAGGAGTGGACAACTGGGAGGTGGATTTTTTGAGCAGACGTTTCATCCTGGTGAATGGGAACTCCACCAGGAGGTCTTTGCCAGCCTGATTCTCAGATGGGGCAGGCCGGAGCTGGATCTTATGGCGTCTCATCAGAATGCCAAGCTCCCGCGATACGAATCCAGGTCCAGGGATCCTCAGGCCGAAATGATAGATGCCTTGGTCGTTCAACCTAGCTTATGTGTTCCCGCCTTTTGCTCTCCTTCTCCGGGTGATTGCTCGAGTCAAACAGGAGAGGGCTTCGGTGATCGTCATCGCTCCTGCGTGGCCTTGCAGGACTTGGTATGCCGATCTGGTGGGCATGTCCTCTCTGCCACCATGAAAGCTTCCATTGAGGCAGGACTTTCTCATTCAGGGACCCTTCCATCATCTTCATTATTTGTTGTCTTTTCTGGGAAGCGTAGGGGTCAGAAAGTTACGGCTACCTATCTTTCTTTCTCTTGTTAAGTGTGTTCAGTCCACGGGTCATCCATTACTTATGGGATATATTCTCCTTCCCAACAGGAAGTTGCAAGAGGATCACCCAAGCAGAGCTGCCATATAGCTCCTCCCCTCACATGTCATATCCAGTCATTCTCTTGCAACCCTCAACAAAGAAGGAGGTCGCGAGAGGAGCTGGAGTTTTTACTTAATTATTCTTCAATCAAAAGTTTGTTATTTTAAATGGCACCGGAGTGTGCTGTTTTTCTATCTCAGGCAGTATTTGGAAGAAGAAACTGCCTGCGATTTCTATGATCTTAGCAGGCGTAACTAAGATCCACTGGCTGTTCTCGACATTCTGAGGAGTGGGGTAACTTCAGAAAATGGGAATAGCATGCGGGGTCTCCCGCAAATGAGGTATGTGCAGTACAATATTTTCTGGGAATGGAATTGACTAAGAAAACACTGCTGTTACCCGTATGATGTAAGTACAGCCTTAAATGCAGTAGTAGTGACTGGTATCAGGCTGATAAATGTATGCACAGTAGAGTTATTTTCTAGGGACTAGAATTTGACTGAAAAAATACTGTTAATACTGATATAATGTGTGAGCCTTAACTGCAGTAGAAGCGACTGGTAGCAGGCTTAGTAATAACTTTACACAGCATCTGAAATGTTGTTTTTTAAAACGTTTACTGGCATGTTAATCGTTTTGTGAGGTACTTTGGTGATAAATCTTTTTGGGCATGATTTTTTTTCCACACGGCTAACGTATATTTCTGCATAGAAACCGTTATATCAGGTCTCCCACTGTTGTAATAGGAGTGGGAGGGACCTTTTTTAGCGCCTTGTTGCGCAGTTAAAATTCTAGCACAGTCTTCCTGCTTCTTCCTCTTTGATCCAGGACGTCTCCAGAGAGCTCAGGGATCTTCAAAATTCGTTTTTGAGGGAGGTAATCAGTCACAGCAGACCTGTGACAGTGTGTTTGACTGTGATAAAAGCGTTAAATCTTAATTTGTTATCCGTTTTGGGTACTGAGGGGTTAATCATCCTTTTGCTAATGGGTGCAATCCTCTGCTAATTAATACATTTAAAGAATTGTTGACTATAACTGAACTAGTTCTTTGTTATTCAATTGTGTTTTTTAAAAAAGCGCTGCAGCATTTTTTATATTGCTTGTAAACTTATTGAAGTAATTTCCAAGCTTGCTAGCTTCATTGCTAGTCTGTTTAAACATGTCTGATACAGAGGAATCTGCTTGTTCATTATGTTTAAAAGCCGTTGTGGAGCCCAATAGAAATATGTGTACCAATTGTATTGATATTACTTTGAATAAAAGTCAATCTGTACCGATAAAGAAATTATCACCAGACAACGAGGGGAAGTTATGCCGTCTAACTCTCCTCACGTGTCAGTACCTTCGTCTCCCGCTCGGGAGGTGCGTAAGATTGAGGCGCCAAGTACATCAAGGCCCTTACAAATCACTTTACATGATATGGCTAATGTTATGAAAGAAGTATTATACAATATGCCCGAGTTAAGAGGCAAGTGCGACAGCTCTGGGTTAAGGACAGAGCGCGCCGATGACACGAGAGCCATGTCTGATACTGCGTCACAATTTGCAGAACATGAGGACGGAGAGCTTCATTCTGTGGGTGACGGTTCTGATTCGGGGAGACCAGATTCAGAAATTTCAAATTTTAAATTTAAGCTTGAGAACCTCCGCGTGTTGCTAGGGGAGGTGTTAGCGGCTCTGAATGATTGTGACACGGTGGCAATCCCAGAGAAATTATGTAGGCTGGATAAATACTATGCGGTACCGGTGTGTACTGACGTTTTTCCTATACCAAAGAGGCTTACAGAGATTATTAGCAAGGAGTGGGATAGACCCGGTGTGCCTTTTTCCCCTCCTCCGATATTTAGAAAAATGTTCCCTATAGACGCCACCACACGAGACTTATGGCAGACGGTCCCTAAGGTGGAGGGAGCAGTTTCTACTTTAGCCAAGCGTACCACTATCCCGGTGGAGGATAGCTGTGCTTTCTCAGATCCAATGGATAAAAAATTAGAGGGTTACCTTAAGAAAATGTTTGTTCAACAAGGTTTTATATTACAGCCTCTTGCATGCATTGCGCCTGTCACTGCTGCAGCGGCATTCTGGTTTGAGTCTCTGGAAGAGGCGATTCGCACAGCACCATTGGATGAATCTTTGAGCAAGATTAGAACCCTTAAGCTGGCTAATGCGTTTGTTGCGGATGCCGTAGTGCATTTAACCAAACTTACGGCTAAGAATTCCGGATTCGCCATACAGGCGCGCAGAGCGCTATGGCTTAAATCCTGGTCAGCAGATGTAACTTCTAAGTCTAAACTACTAAACATTTCTTTCAAAGGGCAGACCTTATTCGGGCCCGTGAGAAAGACAGTTCCGGCTAACTAGGAAGACGCTCCAAACAGTGGTAAGTAAATTCAAAAGATTTCTTTATTCAAAGCACTGTGCACTAAAAACAAAGAGCGGACAATAGCTAGAAATGACCTCCACCCAAATCAAGTAGTGGTCACATAAAGGCAGTAACAGCAGACGCGTTTCATGCGGGTCCACCGCACTTGATCACTGCTTAGCATAAGAAACTGCCTATAGTCTATTTAAAGGGGCATATAATTAGGCAATTAACATCATATGTGTCCAACTTAGTAATTCATAAAGCCTTAAACAATTAATCCCTAATTCATAGACTGTAATGTACAGGACACAGGAAGGTTTGCACACACAACAATACAAGTTTATACTTATATAAACAATCAAAAACAACAAAAAACAGCAAAAATAACAAAACATGAAAGGGGAGCAAAGTAGATAATCGATTCAATCTCAAGAAAAATTACAAACAATTATTATTATATATACATAGTTTCTAATTCATGATTTATAATATTTAATTTTTAATTATTAATTTTTATAATTCTTATAATTTAGTGAACAGTAACAGATGAAAGAAGGGGCAAATGAGGTATCATATATTGTTGATACTATTATTTAATTATAACTCAAATTCAAATTTAATTTTAATTTCAATTCAAATATTGGCTTAATTGCTATAGTACACAAAAACCAAAAAAATTTTTGTGTTTATTTAAACAAAGAGATTGACATCGGCTTCAACATTCAAGCCAAGAGGGGTCCTAGTATTGAGATGAAAAATCCATCTAACCTCCTTTTTGCTTAAATAATGTTCTCTGTCCCCACCTCTCTTGGAGAAAGGAACATGATCAATTGCTTGGAAATTTGCCAGGCTAGAATTTCCCAAATGTTCAAATTTAAAATGGGTGGCAACAGAGGTGAACACATCAGGGTCCTCAATGTCCCTGATGTGCTCCAACACCCGATCTCTTAACCTCCTCTTGGTTTTCCCCAAATATTGTATTTTACATTCTTTGCACGTCATAAGATAGACTATATGTGTGGAATTGCAGTTTAGTCTAAATTTAATTTTATATTCTTTGTTAGTACTATGGGACACAAAACTGTCTCCCTCCGTTACGTAGTCACATGTTTTACATCTGGTAGCCCTACATCTATAGAAACCCATCCTAGGTTTCAACCAAGATTGTATCTTCCTGTCAGGCAGGGAAGAGGGGGCTACATAATCTCTTATAGTCAAGGCTTTTTTAGGTACAAATTTTATACCTTCTGCCACTACTTTTTCTAATACAGTATCTGTATGAAGAATCGGGAGGCTTTCACGAATGATGTCACAAACTTCTCGGAACTCCAGACTGTATGGAGTACTGAAAATGATATTTTTACAGACATCATTAGCCTTTCCCTCTCTTTCAACTTTCCTATATACGAGAAGGTCCTCTCGTGGTATAGCATCAACTATCTCTTTTGTATTTAGTAGAAGGGCATCCTTATACCCTCTTTCAAGAAGTCTGTCGTGCAGTTTTTTACTTTGTTGCTGATACAAAGATTCATTCGAACAAATACGTTTTGTACGAATGAATTGACTTTTGGGAATAGCATTCAAAACGTGTTTTGGATGACAAGATTTATAATTGAGAATTGTGTTCCCACTGGTGGGTTTGCGATACAAATTAGTAACAATGTTATTTCCTTCAATCGTTAGCTCAATGTCAAGAAACTGTATTTTAAGAGGGTCCTGAACCCCCACAAAAATAAGATTGAAGTTATTGCAATTCAAATAATCAAAAAAGGAAATTGTTGATTTCTCATCTCCATCCCAAATAAATAATAAGTCGTCTATATAGCGACCAAAGTAAACTATATGATGACGGAAAGGATTACTATCTGCATAGACGTGGAACTGCTCCCACCATCCCATATAGAGATTGGCGTAGGAAGGGGCAAACTTTGCCCCCATAGCCGTTCCACGTCTCTGCAGATAGTAAGATCCCTCAAACAAAAAATAATTGTGGGAGAGAAGAAATTCAATGACACAAACAAGAAAATGTTTGTAGTCTTCAGAATAATTCGACATTCTATTCAGAATGTGTGAAATAGATTGCAGTCCCAAATGATGGGGAATCGATGTATACAGTGATGATACATCTACTGTTATAAACCGATAAGATGGTTTCCATTGTATGGATTGCATGGCACATAGCACCTGTGTGGAATCTTTAATATAACTAGTCAAATCACCCACCAAGGGTTGCAAAAATAAATCCACCAACTCAGAGGTGGGCTCCAAAAGAGAGCCCACTCCTGATATGATGGGTCGGCCAGGGGGATGAACCTCGTCCTTATGTAGCTTTGGGAGGAAATAGAAGATGGGTACTCTAGGGTTTTGTTTTAATAGGTAATCCATTTGAATATCCTTTATCAAACCTATTCGGGCCCGGCTTGAAGGAAATTATTGCTGACATTACTGGAGGTAAGGGCCACACCCTTCCTCAGGACAGGGCCAAATCAAAGGCCAAACAGTCTAATTTTCGTGCCTTTCGTAATTTCAAGGCAGGAGCAGCATCAACTTCCTCCGCTCTAAAACAGGAAGGAACTACTGCTCGTTACAGACAGGGTTGGAAAGGCAACCAGTCATGGAACAAGGGCAAGCAGGCCAGAAAGCCTACTTCCGCCCCTAAGACAGCATGAAGACAGGGCCCCCTTTCCGGAGACGGATCTAGTGGGGGGCAGACTTTCTCTCTTCGCCCAGGCTTGGGCAAGAGATGTACAGGATCCCTGGACGTTGGAGATTATATCTCAGGGATACCTTCTGGATTTCAAAACTTCTCCTCCACAAGGGAGGTTTCATCTGTCAAGGTTATCAGCAAACCTAGAAAAGAAAGAGGCATTTCTACAATGTGTACAAGACCTCTTAGTGATGGGAGTAATCCACCCAGTTCCGCGAACGGAACAGGGGCAAGGGTTTTATTCAAATCTGTTTGTGGTTCCCAAGAAAGAGGGAACTTTCAGACCAATCTTAGACTTAAAGATCTTAAACAAATTCCTAAGGGTTCCGTTGTTCAAGATGGAAACCATTCGGACCATCCTACCCATGATCCAAGAGGGTCAATATATGACCACAATGGACTTAAAGGATGCCTACCTTCACATACCGATTCACAAAGATCATTATCGGTACCTAAGGTTTGCCTTTCTAGAAAGGCATTACCAGTTTGTAGCTCTTTCCTTCGGGTTAGCTACGGCCCCGAGAATTTTTACAAAGGTTCTGGGCTCACTTCTGGCGGTACTAAGACCACGAGGCATAGCGGTGGCTCCGTACCTAGACGACATTCTGATACAAGCGTCAAGTTTTCAAAATGCAAAGTCTCATACAGAGATAGTTCTAGCATTTCTGAGGTCGCATGGGTGGAAAGTGAACGTGGAGAAGAGTTCTCTGTTACCACTCACAAGGGTCCCTTTTCTAGGGACTCTTATAGATTCTGTAGAGATGAAGATTTACCTGACGGAGTCGAGGTTATCAAAGATTCTCAATGCTTGCCGTGTCCTTCACTCCATTCCAAGCCCATCAGTAGCTCAGTGCATGGAAGTAATCGGCTTAATGGTCGCGGCAATGGACATAGTGCCATTTGCGCGCCTACATCTCAGACTGCTGCAACTATGCATGCTAAGTCAATGGAACGGGGATTACTCAGATCTGTCCCCTTTGCTAAATCTGGACCAGGAGACCAGAGATTCTCTTCTCTGGTGGTTGTCACGGGTTCATCTGTCCAAAGGAATGACTTTTCGCAGACCAGATTGGACGATTGTAACAACAGATGCCAGCCTACTAGGCTGGGGAGCAGTCTGGAACTCCCTGAAGGCTCAGGGATCGTGGACTCAGGAGGAGAGACTCCTCCCGATAAACATTCTAGAATTAAGAGCAATATTCAATGCTCTTCTAACTTGGCCTCAGTTAGCAACACTGAGGTTCATCAGATTTCAGTCGGACAACATCACGACTGTGGCTTACATCAATCATCAAGGGGGAACCAGGAGTTCCCTAGCGATGTTGGAAGTCTCGAAGATAATTCGCTGGGCAGAGTCTCACTCTTGCCACCTGTCAGCAATCTACATCCCAGGCGTGGAGAACTGGGAGGCGGATTTTCTAAGTCGACAGACCTTTCATCCGGGGGAGTGGGAACTTCACCCGGAGGTATTTGCTCAACTGATTCGTCGTTGGGGCAAACCGGATCTGGATCTCATGGCATCTCGCCAGAACGCCAAGCTTCCTTGTTACGGATCCAGGTCCAGGGACCCGGGTGCGGTGCTGGTAGATGCACTAGCAGCCCCTTGGGTTTTCAACATAGCTTATGTGTTTCCACCTTTTCCGTTGCTACCTCGACTGATTGCCAGGATCAAACAGGAGAGAGCATCAGTGATTCTGATAGCGCCTGCGTGGCCACGCAGGACCTGGTATGCAGACCTAGTGGACATGTCGTCCTGTCCACCATGGTCTCTATCCCTGAGGCAGGACCTTCTAATCCAGGGTCCTTTCAACCATCCAAACCTAATTTCTCTGAGGCTGACTGCTTGAAAATTGAACGCTTGATTCTATCAAAGCGTGGGTTTTCGGATTCGGTTATTGATACATTAATACAGGCTCGGAAACCTGTTACCAGAAAAATTTACCACAAGATATGGCGTAAATATTTATATTGGTGTGAATCCAAGAGTTACTCATGGAGTAAGGTTAGGATTCCTAGGATATTGTCTTTTCTACAAGAGGGTTTAGAAAAGGGCTTATCCGCTAGTTCGCTAAAGGGACACATTTCTGCTCTGTCTATTCTTTTACACAAGCGTCTGGCAGAGAATCCAGACGTCCAGGCTTTTTGTCAGGCTTTGGCTAGGATTAAGCCTGTGTTTAAAACTGTTGCTCCTCCGTGGAGCTTAAACTTGGTTCTTAAAGTTCTTCAGGGTGTTCCGTTTGAACCCCTTCATTCCATTGATATTAAGCTTTTATCTTGGAAAGTTCTGTTTTTGATGGCTATTTCCTCGGCTCGAAGAGTCTCTGAGTTATCTGCCTTACATTGTGATTCTCCTTATCTGATCTTTCATTCAGACAAGGTAGTCCTGCGTACTAAACCTGGGTTTTTACCTAAGGTTGTTTCTAACAGGAATATCAATCAAGAGATTGTTGTTCCATCGTTATGTCCTAATCCTTCTTCAAAGAAGGAACGTCTTTTGCATAATCTAGACGTGGTCCATGCCCTGAAGTTCTACTTACAGGCAACTAAAGATTTTCGACAAACTTCTTCTCTGTTTGTTGTTTACTCTGGACAGAGGAGAGGTCAAAAGGCTTCGGCTACCTCTCTCTCTTTTTGGCTTCGTAGCATAATACGCTTAGCCTATGAGACTGCTGGACAGCAGCCTCCTGAAAGAATTACAGCTCATTCCACTAGAGCTGTGGCTTCCACCTGGGCCTTTAAGAATGAGGCCTCTGTTGAACAGATTTGCAAGGCTGCAACTTGGTCTTCACTTCATACTTTTTCCAAATTTTACAAATTTGACACTTTTGCTTCTTCGGAGGCTGTTTTTGGGAGAAAGGTTCTACAGGCAGTGGTTCCTTCTGTTTAATGTTCCTGCCTTGTCCCTCCCATCATCCGTGTACTTTAGCTTTGGTATTGGTATCCCATAAGTAATGGATGACCCGTGGACTGAACACACTTAACAAGAGAAAACATAATTTATGCTTACCTGATAAATTTATTTCTCTTGTAGTGTGTTCAGTACACGGCCCGCCCTGTCTTTTTGAGGCAGGTTCTAAATTTTAAATTATAACTCCAGTCACCACTGCACCCTATAGTTTCTCCTTTCTCGTCTTGTTTCGGTCGAATGACTGGATATGACATGTGAGGGGAGGAGCTATATGGCAGCTCTGCTTGGGTGATCCTCTTGCAACTTCCTGTTGGGAAGGAGAATATATCCCATAAGTAATGGATGACCCGTGGACTGAACACACTACAAGAGAAATAAATTTATCAGGTAAGCATAAATTATGTTTTTTGGCTGAAGAGTATCATCCGTTTTGCATATGAGACTGCTGGACAGCAGCCTCCTGAACGAATTACGGCTCATTCCACTAGGGCTGTGGCTTCCTCATGGGCATTTAAGAATGATGCTTCTGTTGAACAGATTTGCAAGGCTGCAACTTGGTTGTCTCTTCACACTTTTTGCAAATTTGATACTTTTGCCTCGTCCGAGGCTGTTTTTGGGAGAAAGGTTCTTCAAGCATTGGTGCCTTCCGTTTAGGTTTCTGTCTTGTCCCTCCCTTTCATCCATCTCCTATAGCTTTTTTATTGTATCCCATAAGTAAGGATGAAATCCGTGGACTCGTAAAAGAAAAGGAAATTTATGCTTACCTGATAAATTTATTTCTTTTATGATACGACGAGTCCACGGCCCACCCTGTCATTTTTCTAAGACAGGTTTTTATTTGTTGTTAAACTTCAGTCAACTCTGCACCTTGGCTTTTCCTTTCTCTTCCTAACTTCGGTCGAATGACTGGAGTGGGAGGGAAGGGAGGAGCTATATATACAGCTCTGCTGTGGTGCCCTTTGCCTCCTCCTGCTGACCAGGAGGCGATATCCCATAAGTAAGGATGAAATCCGTGGACTCGTCGTATCGTAAAAGAAATAAATTTATCAGGTAAGCATAAATTTCCTTTTCCTTTAAAAGAGTTTCCATTAATTTCCCTGCAATTGAGATCAAACTGACTGGCCTATAGTTAGCAGAATCTTCCCTGATAATTGACATATGCCACAGTTGAGATATTGTCTGACTGAAAACTAATGAATGATTCTCTCTTTAATAGAGGCCAAGCCCTGAAAATAGCATGGAGTTCTAAAATATTGATTGGTAACCTCGCCTCTTGAGGATTCCAAACCCCTTGTGCTGTCAGAGACCCCCAGACAGCTCCCCAACCTGTGAGACTTGCATCTGCTGAAATCACAGTTCAGGAAGGATGAACAAAGGAGGTCCCTTGAACAATAAGGTGATGGTTTAACCACCAAGTCAGAGAGAGTTGAGTGTTGGAATTTAAGAATATCAATTGTGATATCCGAGTATAATCCCTGCACCATTGATGCAGCATGCAAAGCTGCAGAGGTCTCATATGAAAACGAGCAAAGGGGATCGCGTCTGATGCTGCAGTCATGAGACCTAAAACTTCCATGCACATAGCCACTGAAGGGAATGATCAAGACTGAAGGTTTCGACAGGCAGAAACCAATTTAATTAGTCTCGTCTGTTAAAGACAGAGTCATGGACACTGAATCTATCTGGAAACCTAAAAAGCTGACCCTTGTCTGAGGAATCAAGAAACTCTTTGGTAAATTGATCCTCCAACCATGTCTGTGAAAAGATTGAGCCAGTACCAAGATATCGTCCAAATAAGGAAACACCGCAATACCCTGCTCTCTGATTACATATAGAAGGGCACCGAGAACTTTCAAAAAGATTCTTGGAGCTGTCGCTAGGCCAAATGGAAGAGCGACAAATTGGTAATGCTTGTCTAGAAAAGAGAATCTCAGAAACCGATAGTGGTCTGGATGAATCGGAATGTGAAGATATGCATCCTGTAAGTCTATTGAAGACATGTAATGACCTTGCTGAACAAAAGGCAGAATAGTCCTTATAGCCACCATCTTGAAAGTTGGGACCCTTACAAAGTGATTCAAAAACTTCAGATCCAGAACTGGTCTCAAAGAATTTTCTTTCTTTGGGACAATGAATATATTTGAATAAAAACCCAGACCCTGTTCCAGAAGTGATACTGGTACAATTACCCCTGAAAGCTCCAGATCTGAAACACATTTCCGAAAGGCCTGAGCTTTCACAGGATTTTATGGAACGTGAGAGAGAAAAAACCTCACAGAAGGTCTTATTCTGAAACCTATTCGATACCCTTGAGAGACAATATTCTGAATCCAATGATTCTGAACGAAACCTACCCAAACATCTTGAAATAATTTCAATCTGCCCCCCACCAATAAAACTGGATTGAGGGTTGCACCTTCATGCAGTTTTGGGGGCTGGCTTTGGTTTTTTTAAAAGGCTTGGCTTTATTCCAACTCGAAGATGGCTTCCAATTGGAGCCAGAGTCCTTAGGGGAAGGAGTGGTTTTCTGTCCTTTATTCTGACAAAAGGAACAAAACTGATTAGAAGCTCGAGCTTTACCGTTAGATTTTTTTTATCTTCGGGCAAAAAACTCTCTCTCCCCTAGTTATAGTGGAAATAATAGAATCCAACTGAGAACCAAACAAATTACCTGGAATGATAGAGATAGTAACCTTGATTTAGATACCATGTCAGCATTCCATGATTTGAGCTAAAATAGCCAAAGACATATTTTAAACATCAATCTTGATGATATAAAAAATAGCATCACAGAGAAAATGATTAGCATATTGAAGCAAACAAACAATGCTAGACAAATCAGAATCTTTTTCCCGTTGTGCTAAGCTATCCAACCAAAAAGTCGATGCGCCCACAACATCAGCCATAGAAATGGCAGGCCTGAGAATATAGAATGTAAATAAGCTTTCCTTAGATAAGATTCAATTTTCCTATCTAAAGGATCCTTAAAAGAAGTACTATCTTCCATAGGAATAATAGTACGCTTGACAAGAGTAGAAAGCATAATTTATGCTTACCTGATAAATTTCTTTCTTTCCGGATATGGTGAGTCCACGGAATCATCAATTACTAGTGGGAATATCATTCCTGGCCAGTAGGAGGAGGCAAAGAGCACCACAGCAAAGCTGCTATATATGTAACTTCCCTTACCCATAACCTCCAGTCATTCAGCCGAAGGGAAAATGGAAAAAACATAATTTATGTAAGAACTTACCTGATTAATTTCTTTCATATTGGCAAGAGTCCATGAGCTAGTGACGCATGGGATATACAATCCTACCAGGAGGGGCAAAGTTTCCCAAACCTCAAAATGCCTACAAATACACCCCTCACCACACCCACAAATCAGTTTAATGAATAACCAAGTAGTGGGGTGATAAAGAAAGGAGTAAAAAGCATCAGCAAAGGAATTTGGAAATAATTGTGCTTTATACAAAAAAATCATAACCACCATAAAAAGGGTGGGCCTCATGGACTCTTGCCAATATGAAAGAAATTAATTTATCAAGTAAGTTCTTACATAAATTATGTTTTCTTTCATGCAATTGGCAAGAGTCCATGAGCTAGTGACGTATGGGATATCAATACCCAAGATGTGGAACTCCAAGCAAGACTCACTAGAGAGGGAGGGATAAAATAAAAAACAGCCATTTTCAAGCAAATACATAAAAATGGTAGAATTTAGTAAATGTATGCAAAGAGGACCAAGTTGCTGCTTTGCAAATCTGATCAACTGAAGCTTCATTCTTAAAAGCCCACAAAGTGAAGACTGATCTAGTAGAATGAGCCGTAATTCTCTGAGGCGGGGTCTTACCCAACTCCAAATAAGCTTAATGAATCAAAAGCTTTAACCAAGAAGCCAAGGAAATAGCAGAAGCCGTCTGACCTTTCGTAGGACCCAAAAATATAACAGACTAGACGTCTTCCTGAAATGTTTTGTAGCTTCATCCAAAGAATGTAAAGATCTTTCCAAAGAATTCTTAGGATTAGGACACAAGGAAGGGACAACAATTTATCTACTAATGTTGTTAGAATTCACAACCTTAGGTAAAAATTGAAAAGAAGTCTGCAAAACCGCCTTATCCTGATGAAAAATCATAAAAAGGGATTCACAAGAAAGAGCAGAAAGCTCAGAAACTCTTCTAGCAGAAGAGATAGCCAAAAGGAACAACACTTTCCAAGAAAGTAGTTTAATGTCCAGAGAATGCATAGGCTCAAAAGGAAGCGCCTGTAATGCCTTCAAAGCCAAATTAAGACTCCAAGGAGGAGAAATTGATTTAATGACAGGTTTAATACGAACTAAAGCCTGTACAAAACATTGAATATTAGGAAGTTTAGCAATCTTTCTGTGAAATAAAACAGAAAGAGCAGAGATTTGTCCCTTCAAAGAACTTGCTGACAAACATTTATCCAAACCATCCTGAAGAAACTGTAAAATTCTAGGAATTCTAAAAGAATGCCAAGAGAATTTATGAGAAGAACACCATGAAATGTAAGTCTTCCAAACTCGATAATAAATCTTTCTAGAAACAGATTTACGAGCTTGTAACATAGTATTAATAACTGAGTCAGAGAAATCTCTATGACAGCGTTCAATTTTCATACCTTCAAATTTAATGATTTGAGATCCTGATGGAAAAACATAATTTATGTAAGAACTTACCTGATAAATTCATTTCTTTCATATTAGCAAGAGTCCATGAGCTAGTGACGTATGGGATATACATTCCTACCAGGAGGGGCAAAGTTTCCCAAACCTCAAAATGCCTATAAATACACCCCTCACCACACCCACAATTCAGTTTAACGAATAGCCAAGAAGTGGGGTGATAAAAAAGTGCGAAAGCATATAAAATAAGGAATTGGAATAATTGTGCTTTATACAAAATCATAACCACCACAAAAAAAGGGCGGGCCTCATGGACTCTTGCTAATATGAAACAAAATGAATTTATCAGGTAAGTTCTTACATAAATTATGTTTTCTTTCATGTAATTAGCAAGAGTCCATGAGCTAGTGACGTATGGGATAATGACTACCCAAGATGTGGATCTTTCCACACAAGAGTCACTAGAGAGGGAGGGACAAAATAAAGACAGCCAATTCCTGCTGAAAATAATCCACACCCAAAATAAAGTTTAATGAAAAACATAAGCAGAAGATTCAAACTGAAACCGCTGCCTGAAGTACTTTTCTACCAAAAACTGCTTCAGAAGAAGAAAATACATCAAAATGGTAGAATTTAGTAAAAGTATGCAAAGAGGACCAAGTTGCTGCTTTGCAAATCTGATCAACCGAAGCTTCATTCCTAAACGCCCAGGAAGTAGAAACTGACCTAGTAGAATGAGCTGTAATTTTCTGAGGCGGAGTTTTACCCGACTCAACATAGGCAAGATGAATTAAAGATTTCAACCAAGATGCCAAAGAAATGGCAGAAGCTTTCTGGCCTTTTCTAGAACCGGAAAAGATAACAAATAGACTAGAAGTCTTTCGGAAAGATTTAGTAGCTTCAACATAATATTTCAAAGCTCTAACAACATCCAAAGAATGCAACGATTTCTCCTTAGAATTCTTAGGATTAGGACATAATGAAGGAACTACAATTTCTCTACTAATGTTGTTGGAATTCACAACTTTAGGTAAAAATTCAAAAGAAGTTCGCAACACCGCCTTATCCTGATGAAAAATCAGAAAAGGAGACTCACAAGAAAGAGCAGATAATTCAGAAACTCTTCTGGCAGAAGAGATGGCCAAAAGGAACAAAACTTTCCAAGAAAGTAATTTAATGTCCAATGAATGCATAGGTTCAAATGGAGGAGCTTGAAGCGCCCCCAGAACCAAATTCAAACTCCAAGGAGGAGAAATTGACTTAATGACAGGCTTTATACGAACCAAAGCTTGTACAAAACAATGAATATCAGGAAGAATAGCAATCTTTCTGTGAAAAAGAACAGAAAGAGCAGAGATTTGTCCTTTCAAGGAACTTGCAGACAAACCCTTATCTAAACCATCCTGAAGAAACTGTAATACTCTCGGTATTCTAAAAGAATGCCAAGAAAAATGATGAGAAAGACACCAAGAAATATAAGTCTTCCAGACTCTATAATATATCTCTCTAGATACAGATTTACGAGCCTGTAACATAGTATTAACCACAGAGTCAGAGAAACCTCTGTGACCAAGAATCAAGCGTTCAATCTCCATACCTTTAAATTTAAGGATTTCAGATCCTGATGGAAAAAAGGACCTTGAGACAGAAGGTCTGGTCTTAACGGAAGAGTCCACGCTTGGCAAGAGGCCATCCGGACAAGATCCGCATACCAAAACCTGTGAGGCCATGCTGGAGCTACCAGCAGAACAAACGAGCATTCCTTCAGAATCTTGGAGATTACTCTTGGAAGAAGAACTAGAGGCGGAAAGATATAGGCAGGATGATACTTCCAAGGAAGTGATAATGCATCCACTGCCTCCGCCTGAGGATCCCGGGATCTGGACAGATACCTGGGAAGTTTCTTGTTTAGATGAGACGCCATCAGATCTATTTCTGGAAGTTCCCACATTTGAACAATCTGAAGAAATACCTCTGGGTGAAGAGACCATTCGCCCGGATGCAACGTTTGGCGACTGAGATAATCCGCTTCCCAATTGTCTATACCTGGGATATGAACCGCAGAGAGTAGACAGGAGCTGGATTCCGCCCAAACCAGAATTCGAGATACTTCTTTCATAGCTAGAGGACTGTGAGTCCCTCCTTGATGATTGATATATGCCACAGTTGTGACATTGTCTGTCTGAAAACAAATGAACGATTCTCTCTTCAGAAGAGGCCAAAACTGAAGAGCTCTGAATATTGCACGGAGTTCCAAAATATTGATCGGTAATCTCACCTCCTGAGATTCCCAAACTCCTTGTGCCGTCAGAGATCCCCACACAGCTCCCCAACCTGTGAGACTTGCATCTGTTGAAATTACAGTCCAGGTCGGAAGCACAAAAGAAGCCCCCTGAATTAAACGATGGTGATCTGTCCACCACGTTAGAGAGTGTCGAACAATCGGTTTTAAAAATATTAATTGAAATATCTTTGTGTAATCCTTGCACCATTGATTCAACATACAGAGCTGAAGAGGTCGCATGTGAAAACGAGCAAAGGGGATCGCGTCCGATGCAGCAGTCATAAGACCTAGAATTTCCATGCATAAGGCTACCGAAGGGAATGATTGTGACTGAAGGTTTCGACAAGCTGTAATTAATTTTAGACGTCTCTTGTCTGTTAAAGACAGAGTCATGGACACTGAATCCATCTGGAAACCCAGAAAGGTTACCCTTGTCTGAGGAATCAATGAACTTTTTGGTAAATTGATCCTCCAACCATGATCTTGAAGAAACAACACAAGTCGATTCGTATGAGATTCTGCTAAATGTAAAGACTGAGCAAGTACCAAGATATCGTCCAAATAAGGAAATACCACAATACCCTGTTCTCTGATTACAGACAGAAGGGCACCGAGAAGCTTTGTAAAAATTCTTGGCGCTGTAGCTAGGCCAAACGGCAGAGCCACAAACTGGTAATGCTTGTCCAGAAAAGAGAATCTCAGGAACTGATAATGATCTGGATGAATCGGAATATGCAGATATGCATCCTGTAAATCTATTGTGGACATATAATTCCCTTGCTGAACAAAAGGCAAGATAGCCCTTACAGTTACCATCTTGAACGTTGGTATCCTTACATAACGATTCAATATTTTTAGATCCAGAACTGGTCTGAAGGAATTCTCCTTCTTTGGTACAATGAAGAGATTTGAATAAAACCCCATCCCCTGTTCCGGAACTGGAACTGGCATAATTACTCCAGTCAACTCTAGATCTGAAACACAATTCAGAAATGCTTGAGCTTTTACTGGATTTACTGGGACACGGGAAAGAAAAAATCTCTTTGCAGGAGGTCTCATCTTGAAACCAATTCTGTACCCTTCTGAAACAATGTTCTGAATCCAAGGATTGTGAACAGAATTGATCCAAATTTCCTTGAAAAAACGTAACCTGCCCCCTACCAGCTAAGCTGGAATGAGGGCCGCACCTTCATGTGGACTTAGAAGCAGGCTTTGCCTTTCTAGCTGGCTTGGATTTATTCCAGACTGGAGATGGTTTCCAAACTGAAACTGCTCCTGAGGATGAAGGATCAGGCTTTTGTTCTTTGTTGAAACGTAAGGAACGAAAACGATTATTAGCCCTGTTTTTACCTTTAGATTTTTTATCCTGTGGTAAAAAAGTTCCTTTCCCACCAGTAACAGTTGAAATAATAGAATCCAACTGAGAACCAAATAATTTGTTACCCTGGAAAGAAATAGAAAGTAGAGTTGATTTAGAAGCCATATCAGCATTCCAAGTTTTAAGCCATAAAGCTCTTCTAGCTAAAATAGCTAGAGACATAAACCTGACATCAACTCTGATAATATCAAAAATGGCATCACAGATAAAATTATTAGCATGCTGAAGAAGAATAATAATATCATGAGAATCATGATGTGTTACTTGTTGCGCTAAAGTTTCCAACCAAAAAGTTGAAGCTGCAGCAACATCAGCCAAAGATATAGCAGGTCTAAGAAGATTACCTGAACACAGATAAGCTTTTCTTAGAAAGGATTCAATTTTCCTATCTAAAGGATCCTTAAACGAAGTACCATCTGACGTAGGAATAGTAGTACGTTTAGCAAGGGTAGAAATAGCCCCATCAACTTTAGGGATTTTGTCCCAAAATTCTAATCTGTCAGACGGCACAGGATATAATTGCTTAAAACGTTTAGAAGGAGTAAATGAATTACCCAATTTATCCCATTCTTTGGAAATTACTGCAGAAATAGCATTAGGAACAGGAAAAACTTCTGGAATAACCACAGGAGCTTTAAATACCTTATCCAAACGTTTAGAATTAGTATCAAGAGGACCAGAATCCTCTATTTCTAAAGCAATTAGTACTTCTTTAAGTAAAGAACGAATAAATTCCATTTTAAATAAATATGAAGATTTATCAGCATCAACCTCTGAGACAGAATCCTCTGAACCAGAAGAGTCATCAGAATCAGAATGATGATGTTCATTTAAAAATTCATCTGTAGGGAGAGAAGTTTTAAAAGATTTTTTACGTTTACTAGAAGGAGAAATAACAGACATAGCCTTCTTTATGGATTCAGAAACAAAATCTCTTATGTTATCAGGAACATTCTGCACCTTAGATGTTGAAGGAACTGCAACAGGCAATGGTACTTTACTAAAGGAAATATTATCTGCATTAACAAGTTTGTCATGACAATCAATACAAACAACAGCCGGAGGAATAGCTACCAAAAATTTACAGCAGATACACTTAGCTTTGGTAGATCCAGCACTAGACAGCGATTTTCCTGTAGTATCTTCTGACTCAGATGCAACGTGAGACATCTTGCAATATGTAAGAGAAAAAACAACATATAAAGCAAAATTGATCAAATTCCTTAAATGACAGTTTCAGGAATGGGAAAGAATGCCAAGAACAAGCTTCTAGCAACCAGAAGCAATAAAAAATGAGACTTAAATAATGTGGAGATAAAAGCGACGCCCATATTTTTTAGCGCCAAATCAGACGCCCACATTATTTGGCGCCTAAATGCTTTTGGCGCCAAAATGACGCCACATCCGGAACGCCGACATCTTTGGCGCAAAATAACGGCAAAAAAATGACGCAACTTCCGGCGACACGTATGACGCCGGAAACGGAAAAGAATTTTTGCGCCAAAAAGTCTGCGCCAAGAATGACGCAATAAAATGAAGCATTTTCAGCCCCCGCGAGCCTAACAGCCCACAGGGAAAAAAGTGTCAAATTTTTGAAGGTAAGAAAAAAATGATTAATTCAAATGCATTATCCCAAATATGAAACTGACTGTCTGAAAAATAAGGAAAGTTGAACATTCTGAGTCAAGGCAAATAAATGTTTGAATACATATATTTAGAACTTTATAAACAAAGTGCCCAACCATAGCTTAGAGTGTCACAGAAAATAAGATTTACTTACCCCCGGACACTCATCTACATGTTTGTAGAAAGCCAAACCAGTACTGAAACGAGAATCAGCAGAGGTAATGGTATATATAAGAGTATATCGTCGATCTGAAAAGGGAGGTAAGAGATGAATCTCTACGACCGATAACAGAGAACCTATGAAATAGACCCCGTAGAAGGAGATCACTGCATTCAAATAGGCAATACTCTCCTCACATCCCTCTGACATTCACTGCACGCTGAGAGGAAAACCGGGCTCCAACTTGCTGCGGAGCGCATATCAACGTAGAATCTAGCACAAACTTACTTCACCACCTCCATCGGAGGCAAAGTTTGTAAAACTGAATTGTGGGTGTGGTGAGGGGTGTATTTATAGGCATTTTGAGGTTTGGGAAACTTTGCCCCTCCTGGTAGGAATGTATATCCCATACGTCACTAGCTCATGGACTCTTGCTAATTACATGAAAGAAATGGACCTTGAGACAGTAGGTCCGGCCTTAACGGAAGTGGCCAAGTTTGGCAACTGGACATCCGAACAAGATCCGCATACCAAAACCTGTGTGGCCATGCTGGAGCCACCATCAACACAAACGATTGTTCCATGATGATTTTGGAGATCACTCTTGGAAGAACTAGAGGCGGATGATAACACCAAGGAAGTGTCAGTGCATCCACTGCTTCTGCCAGAACATCCCTGTACCTGGACAGGTATCTGGGAAGTTTCTTGTTTAGATGAGAGGCCATGAGATCTATCTCTGGAAGACCCCACATCTGAACAATCTGAGAAAACACATCTGGATGGAGAGACCACTCCCCTGGATGTAAAGTCTGACGGCTGATATAATCCGCCTCCCAATTGTCTACACCTGGGATATGCACCGCAGAGATTAGACAGGAGCTGGATTCCGCCCAAGCAAGTATCCAAGATACTTCTTTCATAGCTTGAGGACTGTGAGTCCCACCCTGATGAGTGACATATGCCACAGTTGTGATATTGTCTGTCTGAAAGCAAATGAACGGTTCTCTCTTCAACAGAGGCCAAAACTGAAGAGCTCTGAGAATTGCATGGAGTTCTAAAATATTGATTGATAATCTCGCCTCTTGAGATTTCCAAACCCCTTGTGCTGTCAGAGATCCCCAAACAGCTCCCCAACCTGAAAGACTTGCATCTGTAGTGATCACAGTCCAGGTTGGCCGACAAAAGGAAGCCCCTTGAACTAAACACTGGTGATTTAACCACCACGTCAGAGAGTGTTGAACATTGGGATATAAGGATATTAACTGTGATATCTTTGTATAATCCCTGCACCATTGATTCAGCATACAAAACTGGAGAGGTCTCATGTGAAAACGTGCAAAAGGAATCACGTCCGATGCTGCAGTCATGAGACCTAAAACGTCCATGCACATAGCCACTGAAGGGAATGACTGAGACTGAAGGTGCCGGCAGGCTGCAACTAATTTCAAACGTCTCTTGTCTGTTAGAGACAGAGTCATGGACACTGAATCTATCTGGAAGCCTAAAAAGGTGACCCTTGTCTGAGGAATCAAGAAACTCTTTGGAAAATTGATCCTCCAACCATGTTTTTGAAGAAACAATGCTAGTTGATTTGTGTGAGATTCTGCAGAACGTAAAGACTGAGCTAGTACCAAGATATCGTCCAAATAAGGAAACACAGCAATACCCTGCTCTCTGATTACAGAAAGTAGGGCACCTAGAACCTTTGAAAAGATTCTTGGAGCTTTTGCTAGGCCAAATGGAAGAGCAACAAATTGGTAATGCTTGTCTAGAAAAGAGAATCTCAGGAACTGATAATGTTCTGGATGAATCGGAATATGAAGGTATGCATCCTGCAAGTCTATTGTAGACATGTAATGTCCTTGCTGAACAAAGGCAGAATAGTCCTTATAGTCACCATTTTGAAAGTTGGTACTCTTACATAACGATTCAAAATTTTCAGATCCAGAACTGGTCTGAATGAATTTTCCTTCTTTGGGACAATGAATAGATTTGAATAAAACCCAAGACCTTGTTCCTGAAAAGGAACCGGCATGATTACCCCTGAAGACTCCAGGTCTGAAACACACTTCAGGAAAGCCTGAGCTTTTACTGGATTTGCTGGAATACCTGAGAGAAAAAATCTTCAAACAGGATGTTTTACTCTGAATCCTATTCGATACCCTTGAGAGACAATGCTCTGAATCCATAGATTTTGGACAGAATTTATCCAAATATCCTTGAAAAACCTTAATCTGCCCCCTACCAGCTGAGCTGGAATGAGGGCTGCACCTTCATGCAGACTTAGAGGCTGACTTTGGTTTCTTAAAAGGCTTGGATTTATTCCAATTTGAGGAAGGCTTCCAATTGGAAGCAGATTCCTTGGGGGACGGATTAGATTTTTGTTCCTTATTCTGACGAAAGGAACGAAAACGGTTAGAAGCCTTAGATTTACCCTTAGGTTTTTTATCCTGAGGCAGAACAAACCCCTTTCCTCCAGTAACAGTTGAAATAATAGAATCCAACTGAGAACCAAATAAATTATTACCTTGGAAAGAAAGAGATAATAATCTAGACTTAGATGTCATATCAGCATGCCAAGATATAGGAATAGTGGTACGTTTAGCAAGAGTAGAAATAGCCCCATCAACATAGGGGATCCTTTCCCCAAAACTCTATAGAAATTGCTGGTAAAGGATACAATTTTTTAAACCTTGAAGAAGGAATAAAAGGAGTACCTGGCTTATTCCATTCCTTAGAAATCATATCAGAAATAGCATCAGGAATAGGAAAAACCTATGGAGTAACCACAGGAGGTTTAAAAACAGCATTTAAATGTTTACTAGTCTTAATGTCAAGAGAACTAGCTTCCTCAATATCCAAAGTAATTAACACTTCTTTTAACAAATAACGAATATACTTATTTTAAACAAATAAGTAGATTTGTCAGTGTCAATATCTGAGGAAGGATCTTCTGAATCAGATAGATCCTTATCAGAGGAGGATAAATCATTATGTTGTCGGTCATTTGAAAATTCATCAACTTTATGAGAAGTTTTAAAGACCTCTTACGTTTATTAGAAGGTGGAAATGCAGACAAAGCCTTCTGAATAGAATCAGTAACAAATTCTTTAAAATTCATAGGTATATCATGTACATTAGAAGTTGAAGGAACTGCAACTGGCAATGTACTATTACTGATGGATACATTCTCTGCATGTAAAAGTTTATCATGACAACTATTACAAATGACATTCGGAGATATAATTTCCACAATTTTACAGCAAATGCACTTAGCTTCGGTAGAACCGATGTCAGGCAGCAAATTTCCAACAGATACTTCTGAGGCAGGATCAGATTGAGACATCTTGCAAAATGTAAAAGAAAAAACAACATATAAAGCAAAATTATCAATTTCCTTATATGACAGTTTCAGGAATGGGAAAAATGCAAACAGCATAGCCCTCTGACATAGAAAAAGGCAAGAGGTACATAGCAATGGGGGAATAAATAAAATAAAAAATTTGGCGCCAAATATGACGCACAACGTAACTGAAATTTTTTTGGCGCCAACAAAATCCGGAAACGACACACTTGCGTCACTAACAACGCAAGCATGTGTAAAGACTCGGGGTCAACTACGACGCTGGAAATGACGAACTTGCGTCAACGGACGTACTTTGGCGGCAAAAAAAATCTCGCTCCAAGAATGACGCAATAAAGTCTAGCATTTGGCGCACCCGCGGGCCTAGTACTGCCCGCAATTTGCAAGAAAAATGTAGTCAATCAGAAAAAGACTAAAACCCCAGGTAAGAAAAAATATTTCTTAATATGTTTAGTTTACCCAAATATGAAACTGACAGTCTGCACAAGAAAATACATGAACCTGACTCATGGCAAATTTAAGTACAATACATATATTTAGAACTTTATATAAATGCATAAAGTGCCAAACCATAGCTGGGGTGTCTTAAGTAATAAAAAACATACTTACCAAAAAGACACCCATCCACATATAGCAGATAGCCAAACCATTACTGAAACAGTTATTAGTAGAGGTAATGGTATATGAGAGTATATCGTCGATCTGAAAAGGGAGGTAGGAGATGAATCTCTACGACCGATAACAGAGAACCTATGAAATAGACCCCCGTTAGGGAAATCATTGCATTCAATAGGTGATACTCCCTTCACATCCCTCTGACATTCGTGTACTCTGAGAGGAATCGGGCTTCAAAATGCTGAGAAGCGCATGTCAACATAGAAATCTTAGCACAAACTTACTTCACCACCTCCATAGGTGTGGTGAGGGGTGTATTTGTAGGCATTTTGATGTTTGGGAAACTTTGCCCCTCCTGGTAGGATTGTATATCCCATATGTCACTAGCTCATGGACTCTAGCCAATTACTTGAAAGAAAAGAAGATAACACAAAGGTGTAGAGGTGCCTGAGGTTTTAGTTAAAAATAACTGTCTTAAAATAAAGGGTGGGCAGTGGACTCACCATATCTAGAAATAAATAAATTTATCAGGTAAGTATAAATTATGTTTTCTTTCCTAAGATATGGTGAGTACATGGAATCATCAATTACTAGTGGGAACCAATACCCAAGCTAGAGGACACAGATGATTAGGGAGGGACAAGACAGGTAACCTAAACAGAAGGCACCACTGCATGAAGAACCTTTCTCCCAAAAGAAGCCTCAGCTGAGACAAAAATATCAACTTTGGAAAAAGTATGCAGAAAGGACCAAGTTGCAGCCTTGCAAATCTGTTCTACAGAAACTTCCTTCTTGAAAGCCCAAGAAGAAGGGACAGCCCTAGTGAAATGAGCTGAAATTCTCTCAGGAGGCTGCTGTCCATAAACATAAAAATAAAGTCTCATAAACCAAACGCATTAAACTACTCAACCAAAGAGAAATAGAAGTAGCTGAAGCTCTATGACCTTTATGTTTCCCAGAGAAACAAACAGCAAACTGGCGACAATCCTTAGTCGCCTGTAGATAGAAAATAAAAGCATGCACAACATCAAAGTTGTGCAACAAATGTTCCTTATGAGAAGAAAGATAAGAACACAAAGAAGGAAAAACAATTTTCTGATTAATATATCTATCCGAAACCACTTAGGAAGAAAACCTAACTATTAGGAATAACCGCCTTAACTGCATTAAAGATAAGATAAGGCGAATCACAGTGGAAAACTGAGAGCCGAGACTCTCCAAGCAGAAAACATAACAATAAGAAACAAAACCTTCCAAAATAACAACTTAATATCTATGGAAAGTAAAGGCTCAAACAGAGCCTACTGCAAAACTTTAAGACCAAGGGCAAAAGCCTAAGGGGGAGCAACCGACTTAAACACAGGCCTGATGTAGACCAGTGCCTGACAAAAAGATTGCACATCTGGCACGTCCACCAGATGCTTATGTAGCAAAAAAGACAATGTAGAAAACTGACCCTCCAGGGTACTGACTGACAAATCCTTCTCCAGACCACCCTGCGTTCAATCATCAAGCAGTCAGCTTAAGAGATTTAGATGAAGGAAAAGACCAAGATTTAGAAGTCCTTCCTCAGAGGTAGTCTCCAAGGTGGAGAGACGACATTTCCACTAGGTCTGCATACCAGATCCTGCGAGGCTAATAAAATCACCGCCGCTCTCATCTGAAAATACGAGTAATGACTCATGGAAAGACAACAAACAGAGGAAAAAGGTATGCAAGACTGAAATCCAAGAAAAACGCCAGAACATCTATTAGGACGGTCTGCGGATCACATGACCATAAACTAAGTACCTTCAAAACTTGGTGTTTTCTTGAAACGCCCAAAGAAACCAACTCCTGAAAGCTCCCATGTGAGGGTCTACCTAGAGAACACTTCCGGATGGAAATGCTCACTCCCCGGGATGACATCAGTCTGTTTAGAAGTCCGACTCCTAATTGTCCACCCCTGGAAAGTGGATGACCGACAGCAAATGTGAGCTTCCTCCCACTGAACAATCCAAGTCACCTCCTACATGGCTAAGGAACCCCTAGTTCCTCCCTAATGGTTGATATAAACCCTAGAGGTGATATTGTCTGACTGGAACCAAGCTAGGGACGACTGAGGTCAAGTCATTAAAGCATTGCGAATTGCTCTCAACTCCAAGATGTTTAAACAGGAGAGCAGACACTTCCGAGTCCATAATCCTTAAACACCCAGACAGCTTACCAGCCCAGCAGGTTGGCATCCGTGGTCACATCACCCAGGAATATCTCTAGAAGCACGCACACAGAGATAGATACTCCTGAAGAAATACTACGGAAGAAAGTCTCTTTTCATCTAATCTAAATCTATGCTTTAAGACAAATCCGAAAGTTCTCCATGTCATGGGAAATAGCACAAGGAATGATGTCCATGGAATACCATCAGACCAATTCCCTCCATACACAGGGTCACAGAAAAGTGAAAAAAATATCAACTGCAGCTAAATCCAAACTCCCAACCTTCTGATTGCAAGATGGCTAAGCTATCCACCGGCCACTAAAACTTACTGTTGGCCGGACAAAAGACTGCAGAGTGGGGAAAATGAATAAATCCTTGATTTTCTGACCTCTGAAAGATCTCCAAGATAAAGAATCAAATAAAGGTCCAAGCATACCGCACCTGGTGTTCCCAGGCGGTCTCCCATCCAGGTACTGACCAGACCTGACCCTGCATAACTTCCGAGATCAAATGAAATTGGGTGCATTCAGGGTATTGTGGCGGTAGGGAACACTTCTCCAGATTAATTTCCCATCACCGGAAAAGAAGATTGGACAAGATCTCTTAAAAGATAGTTAGCTCGAAGTCAGGATGATCCTTGAACTATATATTGTCCAGAAAAACACACTTGCAATACCCCAAGACCTAAAGGTCTGAATGGGATGGCACAACCTATGAAAACTAGAGAAGATTCCGATTAAGGAAACAATAAATCTCTCAGGTCTAAGTTCATTATGAACAGGCCCACTAAAACCAAAGGAGAAAGGACAGATTCTGAAATATATGAGGTAAATACCTATACCCCGTTCCAAAACTGGGACTGGAACTGTCACTCCTAGAGATAAAGACCCTGAATCCAGTTCAAGGAATGACTCTCATCCTACTTAGATTGCAGATACTCTAGAAAGAGAAATCTGCCCCTGGAAGGAAAACTTACATTGGACTTGAAAAGGCATGACCCAAACAAAGTCTCATCCTTAAAAGGAGACACTAGAAGCATATATTTGGAGGAAACAGAAAGAATTGAATCTGCAACTGCAGAGCTATAAAGCCTAGGCTGTACCACTAAACCACATGTAGCCTTCTCAGCTGACCATAGATTTCAGCCACAATGGCGGCGGCTAGTACAGCAAGTCTAATAAGACAAGACATTGCTCTAAATGAACAATTAAACCTTCAGCATCTTACCTATGTCAGAAAGAAAACTAGATTATCTCCACAGAGATCTAAGTTCTCTGATAAAAAAGTAGAAAGTTCCCTTCTACTAAAGACACTGTGCATTTCAAGAGAGATAGCGACAGGAAATCCTAAAAAGGACGTGAGACAGGGAGAAATATCCCCAGATTCTCTATAACAATCCTGTGAACATCTCACAGCACGTCTAGAACCCATCCAGAGAGGAAAGAAAAATATAGAACTGATAAAGTTCACAAAACTCTAAAGGAAAAACAATGATAGGGATCAGTGTCATCCAGTCAGCCAAGACCTCCTGACAATATAAGAGGCTTTGAAGCAAACATCTGAAGGATACCACTTCAGTAACAGATGAAGGAATTACTGTCCAGATCTAAGATTTCAGCTTCCGAAACTACCGGCGAATCCTCCTCACCAACTTGGAAGAAGACAAACCTGCGTAGCAGCATGTGGAGCAGAAACCCTCTTATCTGAGACTTAAAATGTCCTCTTGCCTTTATCCTTAAGTAAAGGAAAATAGACCAAGCCACAGATACCGCAGAAGATACCTGAGCTTGCAGCTTCTGTAAGCAAATACACTCCTCCAGCAGATTGAGAGGAACTACAGGGCACTGCATGTGACACCATATAGGCTTGGGACATAAAAGGAGAAAGCTGTGGCAGTGCCTTAACAGCAACATCCTTGTAGACATGAAGTTCTAACCAATCTGTACATTTAAATAGCATTTGCGAAATCAGAGGTACAGAAAAAATAAATGTTTAAACCACTTCTTAGTTGAACAAGCCTTCCACACAACTTCAGCATCAGTAGAAGGAATTATACTGCCTGAATCCGAAATTTCACCCTCAGATGCACCCGAAGATTCTTCATCCTCAGACTTCTGAGAGGAAATACTTTGATTAGCCACTTCAGGTTTAGAAACCTTACCGTTTCTTTAAATTTCCTTTTGCGTTTTCCCTGCAGCATGGGAAAAGCAGACAGCGCCTCAGATACCACAGAAGATACCTGGGCAGCAATATCTTGCAAAATAACTCTAGACGGAGCATGAGAGGAAACGCAGGGCACTGCATGTGCAGATGAATAGGATTGGAACGCTTGAGAAGAAAGCTGTAGCACATCTGAAACAGGAGGCTCCTAAACAGCATCTAACTTAGCTAATGATGGCTCAGGGTCAAAAAGTCTATTTCTATAAGCTAAAGTTCTTTCAATACATGAACAAAAAGGTACTAGGGGTTCCACCTGGGCATCAAGACATAAGCTACAGGTAACATCCTGCACAGCCTCCTGATCCATAATACAAAAAGAAGCAAATCCTTTAATTACAAAGGATATAATACAGAACCAAAAAAACGTTCTTAAATAAATGTTCCCTTTAAATTTACCAAATCAAGAAAACATACCCCAGGCAACACTCTACATCTCAGCAGAATTACTGAGGTGCCCTACCTGTCCTGCAACCCGCAGCAAACTGAGGAAAAAAACTATACGATTTGCAATCCAGATTTCCAGAGAAGCAAAACAGCAAGAAGCCTTCTAAACAGCAGAGCCATCTGAAATATGGGCACCTCACTCTTACAGGAAGTGAAAAAAAACACCAAAAAAACTCTAACATCACAGAATCAGAACCTCCCTAAAAGAGGCGGTCCTGAGTTGTGGGTGTGGTGGGAGGTGTAGTTATCGGCATTTTGAGGTTTGGGAAACTTTGCCCCTCCTGGTAGGATTGTATATCCCATTCGTCACTAGCTCATGGACTCTTGCCAATTACATGAAAGAAAATTATGTAAGGAGGACCAGGTAGCCGCCTTACAAATCTGATCCATAGAGGCCTCGTTCTTAAAGGCCCAAGAGGAAGCCACTGATCTAGAAGAATGAGCCGTAATCCTCTGAGGAGGTTTATGTCCCGCTGTCTCATAAGCAGGGATAACACTCCTTAATCAAAAGGAAGTCGAAGAGACCTTCTGACCCTTACGGTTCCCAGAATAGACGACAAACAAGTTTGGCTAAAATCCTTATTAGCCTGGAGATAGAACTTCAAGGCGTAAACCACGTCCAAATTATGAAGCAAACGTTCCTTCGAAGAAGAAGGATTGGGACACAAGGAACCACAATCTCTTGATTGATGTTGTTGTCTGAGACAACCTTAGGAAAAAACCTAACTTAGTACGTAGGACAGCCTTATCAGAATGAAACGCCAGATAAGGAGGCTCATATTGCAAGGCAGCAATCTCAGATACTCTGCATGCAGAAGCAATAGCCAGTAGAAAAAGAACCTTCCAAGACAACAATTTAATGTCAACTTCATGCATAGGCTCAAACGGAGCCGTTGCAAAACCTTAAGAACAAGATTTAAACTCCAAGGAGGAGCCTTAGATCTAAACACAGGTCTGATCCTAATCAGAGCCTTCACAAAGGACTGTACATCAGGAAGCTCCGAGAGCCTCTTATGAAGTAAAACAGACAGGGCCGAAATCTGTCCCCTCAGGGAACTGGCAAAAAGGTCCTTCTCCAGTCCATCCTGGAGAAACGATAGGATGGCAACCTTAACTTTATGCCAAAAAAATCCACGCTCTTCACACCAGAATAAGTATACTCTCTTGACTAGGACTAAGCGTTCAATCTCCACGCAGTCAGCCTTAGAGAATCTAGATTTTGATGAACAAAAGGACCTTGTTCCAGCATATCCCTGCGACAAGGTAACTTCCACGGAGAAGATGAGGACATCTGTGGTGACATTTAAAATCCCTTCCCCCAGGTACACCTTTCTCTCTGAACTAAAGACACTCCTAATGGCCTTTTGAGTGGCAGTTGATAAGCCACTCCCTTTTGAATTGGGGTATAAAATACTATAACACCTGAATCTCTCTCTCTTCTTATCTTGGGCATGCTGTAAAGATGGCTGACACTCTGAAGAAATATTGCTAAGTACATTCCTATGATTATTTTAGCAGTGTTGGACAAATTGGGGTTAGTGTAGTAAAGTTGCCCTGTATCTTAAAATGTGGACTGTATCTGAAAAAACATAATTTATGTAAGAACTTACCTGATAAATTCATTTCTTTCATATTAGCAAGAGTCCATGAGCTAGGGACGTATGGGATATACATTCCTACCAGGAGGGGCAAAGTTTCCCAAACCTTAAATTGCCTATAAATACACCCCTCACCACACCCACAATTCAGTTTAACGAATAGCCAAGAAGTGGGGTGATAAGAAGGAGCGAAAGCATAAAAAAATAAGGAATTGGAATAATTGTGCTTTATACAAAAAAATCATAACCACCACAAAAAAGGGTGGGCCTCATGGACTCTTGCTAATATGAAAGAAATGAATTTATCAGGTAAGTTCTTACATAAATTATGTTTTCTTTCATGTAATTAGCAAGAGTCCATGAGCTAGTGACGTATGGGATAATAAATACCCAAGATGTGGAACTTCCACGCAAGAGTCACTAGAGAGGGAGGGATAAAATAAAGACAGCCAATTCCGCTGAAAAATTAATCCACTACCCAAATCAAAAAAGTTTCAATTTTTATAATGAAAAAAACTGAAATTATAAGCAGAAGAATCAAACTGAAACAGCTGCCTGAAGTACCATTCTACCAAAACTGCTTCTAAAGAAGAGAAAACATCAAAATGGTAGAACATAGTAAAAGTATGCAAAGAAGACCAAGTCATTGCTTTGCAAGTCTGATCAACAGAAGCTTCATTCTTAAAAAGCCCAGGAAGTAGAAACTTACCTAGTAGAATGAGCCATAATCCTCCGAGGCGGGATTCCACCCGACTCCAAATAAGCATGATGAATCAAAAGTTTAAGCAAGATGCCAAAATAAATGGCAGAAGCCTTTTGACCTTCCTAAAACCAGAAAAGATAACAAATAGACTAGAAGTATATCTGAAATCTGAATAGCTTCAACATAGAATTTCAAAAACTCTTACCATATCCAAAGAAAGTAAGAATCTCACCAAAGAAGTCTTAGGAAAACAAAAAGTCCTCCCTAATGTTGTTAGAATATACAACTTTAGGTAAGAATTTAAATGAGGACAGCGAAAACCACCTTATCCTGATGAAAAAATCAGAAAAAAGAGATTCACAAGAAAGAACAGATAATTCAAAAACTGTTCTAGCTGAAGAGATGTCCAAATAGAACAATACTTTCCATGAAAGTAAATAATGTCCAGAGCAAATATATGCTCAAATAGAAGAGCCTGAAAAGCCTTCAGAACCAAATTAAGACTCCAAGGAGGAGAAATTGGCTTAATGACAGGTTTGATACGAATCAAAACCAAAATGATGAATATCAGGAAGTAACACTGCCTTAAAAAACTCTTCTAGCAGAAGAAATAACCAAAAGGAACAATACCTTTCCAAGAAAGTAATTTAATGTACAGAAAATGCATAGTTTCAAACGGAGGAACCTGTAAAGCCCTCAGCACCAAATTGAAACTCCAAAGAGGAGAGATTGAATTAATGACAGGCTTGATATGGACCAAAGCCTGTACAAAACAATGAATATCAGGATGATTAGCAATCTTTCTGTGAAAAAAGAGATTTGTCCTATCAAAGAACTGAAGACAAAACCTTATCCAAACCAACCTGAAAAAAATATAAAATTCTATGAATTTTAAAAGAATGCCAAGAAAAGTAGGTCTTCCAGACTCGATAATAAATCTTTCTAGAGACAGATTTACGAGCCTGAAATATAGTATTAATCAATGAGTCAGAGAAACCTCTATGACTAAAAATCAATCGTTCAATCTCCATCCCTTCAAATTTAATGATTTGAGATCCTGATGGAAAAAATGGGCCTTGAGAAAGAAGGTCTGGTTAAAACGGAAGTGTCCAAGGTTGGCAACTGGCCATCCGAATGAGATCTGCATACCAAAACCTGAGAGGCCATGCTGGAGCCGCCAGCAGAACAAACAAATACTCCATAAGAATTTTTGGAAATCACTTTGGAAGAAGAAACTAGAGGCGGAAAGAAATAAGCAAAAAGATAATTCCAAAGAAATGTCAATGCATACACTACTTCCGCTTGAGGATCCCCGGACTTGAATAGGCACCTGGGAAGTTCTTTATTCAGATGAGATGCCAACAGATCTATTTCTAGAAATGCTCACATTTGAAAAATTGAAAAACATATCTGGGTATGAGAGACCATTCTCCCGGTTGTAAAGCTTGATTAACAGAGATAATCCGCTTCCCAAATATCTATACCTGGGGAAAAAAAACACAGAATTGAGATAGGAGCTGGATTTAGCCCAAGCTAATATCCGAGACACTTCTGTCACAGCCTAAGGACTGATAGTCCCACCCTGATGATTGACATACACCATAGTAGTGATATTGTCTGAAAAACAAAAAACTTCTCTTCTTCAAAAAGAAACTAACTGAAAAACTCTGAGAACGCACAGAGTTCTAAAATATCAAATGGTATTCTCGCCTCCTGAGATTTCCAAACCCTTTGCGCTGACAGAGATCCTCAGACAGCCTCCCAACCAAAAAGACTCACATCTGTAAAGATCATGGCCCAGGTTGAAAGAAACGAAGAGACCTGTAGAACTAAATGATGGTGATCTTAACCACCAAATCAAGATAGATAAATATTAGGATTCAAAGATTTAAAATGTGGAATCCTAGAATCCCTGCACCATAATTCAGCATAAAAAACTGGAAAAGGTTATTTCTATTGAAAATGAGCAAAGGGAATTGAATCCAATGCTGTGGCCATAAGACCTAAAACTTCTATGCATATATAGCAATTGAAGGAAATAATAGAGACTAAAGGTACCGACAGAGTGAACCCAATAAAATTGTCCCTTGTCTGATAGAGACAAAGACAGGGACACAAACTATCTGGAAACCTAAAAAAGGTGACCCTTGTGTGAGGAATCAAGAGCTTTTGAAAAAAAGATCCTCTATGTCCTGAAAGAACAAAGTTGAATCATATGAGATTCCTCAGCCTCAGAAAATAATCTGAATGAAAACAGAAAATGAAGATATGCATTTATTGTATCTAATGAAAACAAATATTGCCATCACTAACCAACAAAAGGCAGAATAGACCATATAAATACCAATCTAAAAGATGATACATTTATATAACAAAAAGATTTTCTATCTTTGGAACAATGAATAGGTTTGAATAAAAAAAAAAAAACCCAGTTCCTAAAAATGAAACTGGAAGAATACCCCAGAAGATTCCAGGTCTGAGCAGCACTTGAGCCCCAACGGGTGATCAGCCGCGCTTCAACATGATCCCAAAATATATAGGATCGAGACACACTGAAAGTGTTAGGCTTACTGGAATAGCTGGAATATCAAAGAGAAAAACGACTTCTCACAGGCGGTTTAACTCTGAACCTTATTCTGTATCCAAAATCAAAGAAATTTGCAAAACAACAAATTTCAAAAAAATCTTAACCTGCCCCTTACCAGCAAAGCTGGAATACGGCACTTACATTGCAAATTTAGGGAGCTGATTTTGAAAAAGATTTCCAATTAAAAACATGTTACTTGGGAATTTGTTCCTTAATAAGAACAACCAAACTAATGAGCTTAAAGTTTAGTCTTGGAACTCAATCTTGAAGGCCAGAGTAACAGTTAAAAATTGAATCCAATTATAAACCAAATAATTGATTATCTTAAAAAGAAATATGGATTTTTTAGAAATCACAAAATTCTTCTAGCTAAAACAGCTAAAGACATAGAATAAACCTCATTTGCAAAAAATATTAGCATGATAACCCAGTTAAAGGACCAGTCAACACACTGGACTTGCATAATCAACAAATGCAAAACAACAAGACAAATGCAACAGCTCCTAGTCTAGTAGATTTTGTCCTTAATAATGCTAAAATAAATCATAATCTGATACTTGATTTTAAAGTAAACAGAAAAAAATGAAGTAATTGCAACATCATTCAAATAAATCACAGGACCAAGAAAAGTACCTGAAAATAAATAATTTTCCTTAAATAAGGAAAAATAAATACTATTTTGCTATAGAAACAATAGCATAATTAGCAGGAGTAGAGAGAGCCCCATTAAATTGGAGAACCTTCAAAATTGAAATGAACTGCCAGCAAAGAATATAGTTTAAAACCTTTAAAGAAGGAATAAAAGGAAATTCTCAGCCTATTCCATTCCCTAATATGAGGAACTGGAAAAAAACCTCTGAAAATACAGAAGAATAAATAAACAGAAATAAAATGTTAGTTAGTCCTGAAAGAACTAATTACCTTAATATCCAAAATAATCAACACCTTTCAACAAAGAACAAATGTACTTTAATAAAAAAATAAAAAAAGTGGATTTGTTAGTGTCAATATCTGATGAAGAAAATTCTGAATGAGAAAAAACATCATCAGAGAAGGATAAATCAGTATGTTGTTGGTCATTTGAAACTTCAATAATTAAAAAAAGAAGCTTGAAAAAGACCTAAAAATGTTATTAGAAGGCACGATGTCAGACAAAGGCTTTAAAATAGAATCAGAAAAACATTCTTATAAATCTTCTAAGTAATTCTTGTACATAAGATGTAAAAAGAATAGCAAATATATAAAGCATAAATACTAACGGATTCTGCATGTAAAAGTTTATCATGATAACTTATTACAAACCATAGCTAAAGAAAAACATTCATAACATTTTAAAATAAATGAACTTAGCTTTGGTAAGACTGAACTCAGTCAACAGGAATCCCTTAGAACAATTTTGAAAACAGGAACAGTGAAATCTTGCAATATGTAATAGAAAAAAACAATATTTAAAAATAAACATTCATATGCATTATCCCAAATAATGAAACTGACTGTCTGAAATAAGGAATACTGATCATCCTGAATCATGGCAAATATAAGTTTAAAGACATATATTTAGAACTTTACATATATAAAGTGCCCAACCATAGCTTAGAGTGTCACAAAAAATAAGACTTACTTACCCCAGGACACTCATCTACATATAGTAGATAGCTAAACCAGTACTGAAACGAGAATCAGTAGAGGTAATGGTATATAAGAGTATATCGTCGATCTGAAAAGGGAGGTAAGAGATCAATCTCTACGACCGATAACAGAGAACCTATGAAATAGATCCCGTAGAAGGAGACCATTGAATTCAAATAGGCAATACTCTCTTCACATCCCTCTGACATTCACTGCACTCTGAGAGGAAAACCAGGCTCCAGCCTGCTGCGAAGCGCATATCAACGTAGAATCTAGCACAAACTTACTTCACCACCTCCACGGGAGGCAAAGTTTGTAAAACTGAATTGTGGGTGTGGTGAGGGGTGTATTTATAGGCATTTTAAGGTTTGGGAAACTTTGCCCCTCCTGGTAGGAATGTATATCCCATATGTCACTAGCTCATGGACTCTTGCTAATTACATGAAAGAAATAGATTTATATATATATATACCTGTAAATATTTTTATTAACATATATTGATTCCTAAATAAACTGTTTGGCAAATAATGGAGACCCTCTCATAGAGTTTATTTCACAATTTATTTGTGTTGGGTTTAGTGGTTTCACCATAGAGATTTAGTATATTATATTTAGTAGAAAGTAAAGATATTTTAAATTAATAGATAACCACATTTTGGCGGCCACGAAGTTGTAGACAAATCCATATGCCATTTTAGTTTTGCAGGAGTCAAATGAATGTTGATTTATTTTAAATTTAAATTTTTGGTGTTTTTTAGCAAAGTTAATATTATTGCAGGATATATATATCTTTTAAATGTTTCTCAAGAAAAGCATGGTTTTAAAAACCTGTATTTCTGGTCTGTATAAATTTGCATTTGTATAGTTACATGGGGGAAGCACAAAGGTTGGTTTCAGCAGGCCTGTTATTTTTACTGTTGTATATTTATAGATTGTTTGTAGCTTGCTAAATCTTAAATAACCCCTGTGCCTGAACACAGTGTTATCTATATGGCCCATGTGTACTTTCTGTCTCTTTGTGTTGAAAAGAGATTTAAAAAAGCATGTGATAAGAGGCAGCCCTCAAAGGCTTAGAAATTATCATATGAGCCTACCTATGTTTGGCTTAAACTAGAATACCAAGAGAAAAAAAGCAAGTTTGATGATGGAAGTAAATTGGGAAGTTGATTCAAATTAAAAGTCCTATCTGAATAATAAAAATTTATACTAGACTGTCCCTTTAACTTTTGTATTTTTTCTTGTTTTTGAAAACTGGATACTTTATTGTTGAGCCAGTATTCTATCAGTTGTCCCTGCTAGACATGTGTGTGTTTTTTTTTTTTTTTTAAAACAAGCTTTATTGACATAAAATGAAAAATGTTTACAGACATGTAAGCCAGTATGACAAAAATGGAAATCACAAAAAAATAAATCTTACAGACAATCTGGGGGTCGATCCGATAAAAATCGTCGCCCGCAAAAGCCGGCGACGCCAATAATTGCGCGGATTTGGTATCCTATATACGGCGTAAGCTAGAAGTTACGCGCGTATATTTCTGCCGTCGCCCGCAGTTTTTTGGGCCATAGGCAGGTATACCAAACCCGCGCAGTTTGGTATCCAATATGCAGCGTAAGGACTTACGTGGCGAAAATGGAGAAAACTTACTCCATTTTCACCTCGCCACAAAAAGCAGCCGTAAGAAGCCTTACGCTGACTATTGGAGCCCCGTAACTTCCTAAACTGGCTGCTAAAATAAACCATAACACCTAACGCATGCGCAATGTCTATCTCCCTGTCAACCGCGATCTGCTAAAATAAACCTAACACCTAACGCATGCGCAATGTCTATCTCCCTGTCAACCGCGATCCCCCCCCCCCCCCCCCGAAATCCCTAATAAAGTTATTACCCCCTAAAACGCCGCTCCCGGACCCCGCCGCCATCTACATAAACTAACCCCCTACTGTGAGCCTCTAAAACCGCCGCCATCTACCTTATCTATCCCCTAATCTGACCCCTTACACCGCCGCCACCTATATAAAAATTATTAACCCCTAATGTAAGCCCCTTACACCGCCGCCATCTCTATTAAAATGATTAACCCCTAATTTAATCTACCTACCCTGCCGCCAGCTATATTATCTATATTAACCCTAAGTATATTATAGTTAATATAGGTATTACATTATATATATTAACTATATTAACCCTAATTATATTAGGGTTAATATAGTTAATATAGTTACTATAGTATTTATATTAACTATATTAACTCTATCTAACCCTAACTAAATTTATATTAAATTAATCTAATTCATTTATAAACTAAAATATTCCTATTTAAATCTAAATACTTACCTATAAAATAAACCCTAAGATAGCTACAATATAATTAATAATTACATTGTAGCTATGTTAGGGTTAATATTTATTTTACAGGTAAATTGTTAATTATTTTAACTAGGTATAATAGATATTAAATAGTTATTAACTATTTAATATCTACCTAGTTAAAATAATTACCCAATTACCTGTAAAATAAATCCTAACCTAAGTTACAAATACACCTACACTATCAATAAATTTAATAAACTACTAACATCTATCTAAAAATACAATTAAATTAACTAAACTAAATTACAAAAAAAAACAAACACTAAATTACAAAAAATAAAAAAAAGATTACAAGATATTTAAGCTAATTACACCTATTCTAAGCCCCCTAATAAAATAATAAACCCCCAAAATAAAAAAAATTCCCTGCCCTATTCTAAATTCAACAAATTTCAAAGCTCTTTACCTTACCAGCCCTTAAAAGGGCCTTTTGTGGGGCATGCCCCAAAGAATTCAGCTCTTTTGCATGCAAGAAATACAATACCCCCCCCCCCATTACAACCCACCACCCACATACCCCTATTCTAAACCCACCCAAACCCCCCTTAAAAAAGCCTAACACTACCCCCCTGAAGATCTCCCTACCTTGTCTTCACCACACCGGGCCGAACTCCTGATCCGATCCGGGCGATGTCTTCCTCCAAGCGGCAAAGAAGAATTCTTCCTCCGGCGATGTCTTCCTCCAAGCGGCAAAGAAGAATTCTTCCTCCGGCGACGTCTTCCTCCAAGCGGCAGCAAAGTCTTCATTCTTCCGGCGGCATCTTCAATCTTCTTTCTTCGCTCCACCGCCGCGGAGCATCCATCCCTGCCGACTGCTGAACTTGGAATGATGTACCTTTAAATGACGTCATCCAAGATGGCGTCCGCCGAATTCCGATTGGCTGATAGGATTCTATCAGCCAATCGGAATTAAGTTAAAAAAATCTGATTGGCTGATTGAATCAGCCAATCAGATTCAAGTTCAATCCGATTGGCTGATCCAATCAGCCAATCAGATTGAGCTCGCATTCTATTGGCTGATCGGAACAGCCAATAGAATGCGAGCTCAATCTGATTGGCTGATTGGATCAGCCAATCGGATTGAACTTGAATCTGATTGGCTGATTCAATCAGCCAATCAGATTTTTTTAACTTAATTCCGATTGGCTGATAGAATCCTATCAGCCAATCGGAATTCGGCGGACGCCATCTTGGATGACGTCATTTAAAGGTACATCATTCCAAGTTCAGCAGTCGGCAGGGATGGATGCTCCGCGGCGGCGGAGCGAAGAAAGAAGATTGAAGATGCCGCCGGAAGAATGAAGACTTTGCTGCCGCTTGGAGGAAGACGTCGCCGGAGGAAGAATTCTTCTTTGCCGCTTGGAGGAAGACATCGCCCGGATCGGATCAGGAGTTCGGCCCGGTGTGGTGAAGACAAGGTAGGGAGATCTTCAGGGGGGTAGTGTTAGGCTTTTTTAAGGGGGGTTTGGGTGGGTTTAGAATAGGGGTATGTGGGTGGTGGGTTGTAATGAGGGGGGGGGGTATTGTATTTCTTGTATGCAAAAGAGCTGAATTCTTTGGGGCATGCCCCACAAAAGGCCCTTTTAAGGGCTGGTAAGGTAAAGAGCTTTGAAATTTGTTGAATTTAGAATAGGGCAGGGAATTTTTTTTATTTTGGGGGTTTATTATTTTATTAGGGGGCTTAGAATAGGTGTAATTAGCTTAAATATCTTGTAATCTTTTTTTTATTTTTTGTAATTTAGTGTTTGTTTTTTTTTGTAATTTAGTTTAGTTAATTTAATTGTATTTTTAGATAGATGTTAGTAGTTTATTAAATTTATTGATAGTGTAGGTGTATTTGTAACTTAGGTTAGGATTTATTTTACAGGTAATTGGGTAATTATTTTAACTATGTAGATATTAAATAGTTAATAACTATTTAATATCTATTATACCTAGTTAAAATAATTAACAATTTACCTGTAAAATAAATATTAACCCTAACATAGCTACAATGTAATTATTAATTATATTGTAGCTATCTTAGGGTTTATTTTATAGGTAAGTATTTAGATTTAAATAGGAATATTTTAGTTTATAAATGAATTAGATCAATTTAATATAAATTTAGTTAGGGTTAGATAGAGTTAATATAGTTAATATAAATACTATAGTAACTATATTAACCCTAATATAATTAGGGTTAATATAGTTAATATATATAATGTAATACCTATATTAACTATAATATACTTAGGGTTAATATAGATAATATAGCTGGCGGCGGGGTAGGTAGATTAAATTAGGGGTTAATCATTTTAATAGAGATGGCGGCGGTGTAAGGGGCTTACATTAGGGGTTAATAATATTAATATAGATGGCGGCGGTGTTAGGGGCTCACTTTAGGGGGTTATAGATATAATATAGCTGGCGGCGAGGTACGGGAGCGGCGGTTTAGGGGTTAATAACTATTAGGTTGCGGCGGGGTACGGGAGCGGCGGTTTAGGGGTTAATAGCTTTTTTATTGTTAGGCTAGTGAGGGGGGATAGCGGATAGAGGGTTAGACAGTGCGGGCTATGTTAGGGAGGCGTGTTAGACAGTGCGGGCTATGTTAGGGAGGCGTGTTAGACAGTGCGGGTGTTTTAGACTTTAGTCAGGTTTTATAGGCGCCGGCAGATTCTAACGTGGCGCAAGTCACTGGCGATGCCAGAAATTTGTACTTGCGCAGATTTCTGGACATCGCTGGTTTGTGAGACTTACGGCACGTTAGCATCTGACGGCGACTTATATGGGATGGCTCGAGTTGCGAGCTGAAACTGCGGGCGACGCCGGTTCCCTCGCTTGCGCCGCAAACTGCGATCGATATCGGATCGCGCCCCTGAAAGCTTAGGGCATTGCTGCCTACATTGAAAATATAAGGTAGTCCGTAGTGTCCTGTTGGGTAAGGGCTTTCTGGAAAACAAAGCTTGCAAAAAAATTATTACTTTTTTTTTTTCCAAAATCAAACAACAGTCATGATAATCACAAAAAAAAAGAGAAAAGAAAGAGAAGAGAAAAAGAAAACAAAGGAGGAAAGGGAAAATGTGTTACGTGACTTGGGTAGTGAGATATCAGTGAGTGAAATAAAGTTCGCAATGTAGTAGTCTTGGAGTGTCAGGGTGCATCAATTATTATAACGCCATAAAATCTAATATAACATTTAAACCGGGATAAGAACTTGGCTGGGAGTCTGTAAAGCTTTTAATTGCCAGTCCTGTCAAGGTAGAGTTTCATTAGGGACTGTTGCATGGGGAGAGGTCACGTCAGTCGAATGAATATATGTTTCCCAATAAAGAGACATTGCGCAGTAAAAGTCAAGCCTGTTAGTCTTAAGATAATGATATTTTTCTAGGGATAGAAGGAGCGTGACATTCTGTGTCCAGTCCCTTATGGTGGGTATCGTCTTCTGCTTCCATAGTCTTGGGACCAGTTGTTTCGCGCTACTAATCATAATATATAATAACGTGGACTTATATTTGCATTTGACCTTAGAGGGCTTGTTAAATAACAGTACTAAAGGGTCATAGGGAATCTCGTGGGAGAGGGCTTTCTGGATCTCTCTATGTATATTTCGCCAAAAGGGTTGAAGTGTAGGGCATTCCCACCAGATATGATATAGTGTGCCTGTCTGTTTGCAGTCCCTCCAGCATAAGGGGTCAGTGGACCCGTAGATCTTAGCTAGCCTACTTGGGTGGAGATACCATCTGCCCAAGAGTTTCATATTTGTCTCAGTGATACTCATTGAGGATGGTGCTTTACCCATTTGTTGGAAAATGGTATCCCAGGTCTCTGGGGGGACAATGAAGCCCAACTCTGCTTCCCAAACTCTGGTGTATGATGGGGGTTTTTTGGAGTGTATGGTTAATAAAAGTTTATAAATTGATGAACGCGTGCCTCTCGTTGGCTGTGTAGACCAACAAAGCATCTCGAAGGGGTTGAGGCTCCTAGTAATGTTAGCTTTGTCTTTGTGAAATTTAATAAAGTGGGACAATTGAAGATATTCAAACCATCTATTGAAATATGGGATGTTTTTATCTACTAGAGTGGATTTTGGCAGAATATTGCCCCCCTCCATCACAGAATAGCAAGGTAACCCTGCTGCGGTGCTGTAGGAACCCTCTGCCCATAAATGGTGATAGGGAGGAAAGTCTTTGTTGTGGAAGAGGGGAGTTAACGGAGAGGGAATAGTAGAAATCCCCTTACAAGATCTAGTGAGGAGGTCCCATGTAAGCATTGTATCTCTGACAAGTGCGGGGAGGGGTGATAGTGTGTACCTTTGGTGCTTATGTAACCAGCACTGTGTCCCTAGGCTTTTTGATCCAACTAAATCATGCTCCAGGCGTACCCATTCCTTGTCTTGGGCATTTTTGCACCAGTCTATCACCCTAGTTAAGTATGCTGCTTGCTGATAGAATAGGAGATTGGGTACACCCAGTCCTCCTCTATTGCGGGGTCTATAAAGTGTAGCCTTTGCTATTCTAGGGTGTTTATGTGCCCAGATAAAAGTGTTTACTAATGCTTGTGCTGTGTTAAAGAATTGTGTGGGGAGGTGTGTCGGCACCGTTTGGAACAAGTATAGAAAGCGGGGCAAAATACTCATTTTAAACGCCTGTATCCTCCCGAGCCATGAAAGACTTTTGTTCTGCCAGCTCTTTAATTCTGCTCTAACAGAATCCAATAAATTCTGATAATTCAGCTGATATAGGGAATCCCATAAGTTGGTAATTTGGATTCCCAAGTACTTAATCGAGGAGTGTTGTTGCGTAAATTGATATTGTTCAGTAATTTGAGTGGCCATATGAGCCGTAATCCCCACTCCCAGGAATTCTGATTTTAACATGTTGATTTTAAAGTTAGAGAGGTTGCTATAGGCCTCTATTACCGGCTTTAACTTACTGAGCGATTGCAAAGGGGAGGTTAATGTAAAAAGAATATCATCGGCATACATCGTTGTTTTATATTGTGTATCCCCTACCTGTATTCCATGTATCTCCGTATTGTTCCTAACATTAGAGGCCAAGGCCTCCATTGCCAATACAAACAATAGAGGGGAAAGAGGGCAGCCCTGCCTCGTGCCGTTAAGGATGGGAAAGGGGTCTGACATGGAATCGTTTAGTTTAATGCGGGCTCTTGGGGTGTGATATAGGGCAAAAAATTTTCCTATGAGTTTTTCACCTATGCCGAAGCGTGCTAGTGTAGATTTAAAAAAAAGCCAATCTAATCTATCAAAGGCCTTTTCGGCGTCAATGGCCAGGAAGATGGCAGGGATATTGTGGGTTTGGGAGTGTTCAAGTAAATTTAAGATCTTGATGGTGTTATCTCGCGCCTCTCTATGAGGCACGAAACCCACCTGGTTTACGTGAATTAGTTGTGGCAAGATTTTGTTAATTCTGGAAGCAATGAGTTTTGCATACAATTTAATGTCTACATTTAATAATGAGATGGGGCGAAAATTAGCGGGGGTATCTGTGGATTTCCCAGGCTTAGGGATTACTGTGATATGGGCCTCTAACATAGCGGGCAGAAAAGGGTGATCTTGGCCTGCCTCATTAAAGAGTGTGCATAAGTGAGGGAGTAAGATAGGCGCGAATTTCTTATAATAAAGAGTCGTGAACCCATCGGGCCCCGGGCTCTTTCCCGTGGGTAGTTGTTTAAGAGCTGCTAAGACCTCTGGCACTGTGAAGGGTGTTTCTAATTCTGCTGCCTGGGCTTCTGTCAGTTGAGGTAAAGGCGTGTCTGACAAGTAAGCTTTCATGGCATTTTCTTTGCTATCTGAGGTGTTATTATTCGGTAGATTGTATAGCTTAGAATAATATGTTGAGAACTGCGAGAGGATCTCTGGGGTGGTGTTGACCTTTGTGTTAGCTGAGGTTTTAATTTCATGTACAAAGGTTTTAAGTTTTTTAAGTTTTAGAGCGCGGGCCAAGAGCTTTCCCGCTCTATTGCTTTCAAAATAGAACTTTTGCTTAGTTTTTAAGGCCAGTGTGTTCGCTTCTTTTATTAATTGCTCCTGTACCACTTTCCTAGCAGTTTCCAGCTCTGACTGAATTTGAGGGTCCGTTGGGTGTCGTTTATGCTCGTATTCTAATTTAGCTAATATATCAATTGAGGATTTGTAGAGTGAGCGTGCTTTCTGTTTAACATGTGCCTGGTATTTAATGAATTCTCCTCTGATATAACACTTGTGGGCCTCCCACACAACAAAAGGGTCAGTCTCGGGTAAGGAATTGAATTGAAAATACTCCGGGAGAAGTCTTTCAATCTTATTTTTAAAGTCGGGGAAGTCAAGTAAATTCTCCTCCAATTTCCATTGGAAGGTGCTCTTTGGTGCTGATGGCCAGTCAAGTTGTGTGAGGACAGCAGAGTGGTCTGACCACACTGTGTGGGACAAGTTAGAGGCCAGGACATAGGTAAGGCCTTTCTGGTTTGTAAGTTGATAATAAATTCTGCTATAAGAGCGATGGGGGGAAGAAAAGAAGGTGTAATCTCTTTTTAACGGGTGTTTAAATCTCCAAATATCGAACAGTGTATGCTCATACATAAGTTTCCACATTTGTTTAAGGGCATGTTTAGATATTGAAGGGTTGGGGTTTGTAGTGTCTAAGTTTGGTTGGATGGGAATATTGAAATCTCCCCCTATGTAGATTGCCCCTATGGCATGGTCTAGAATTTGTGCAAAATGTCTTTTAAAGAAGGGACGTTGTTTCGAGTTCGGGGCATAGAGATTAACTAGTGTGACAGGAGTGCCATACAGCAAACCAGTCACGCACAAGAACCTTCCGTCTGTGTCAGTATGAGTACTTATATGAGAAAAGGAAATTTGTCTGCTTATAAGAATGCTCACTCCGTTTCGTTTGTGGTCAAATGAACTATGAAATTGCTGTACATAGTATTTACCAAAATATTTGGGCTCCTTTGATTTTAGGAAATGTGTCTCCTGTAAGAAGAGGATGTCGCCCCCCTTTCTCTTAAGGTCAAGCATAGCTATGGAGCGCTTCTGAGCAGAGTTCAGGCCTCTGGCATTCTGACTAATTAGTGTAATAACCTTATTAGTAGCGGCCATATTTTGTCAGAGTGGTAATGTCTAATATCCTATAAGGAGGCTTACGTCCTGTCCCTATGTGTTCGGTTTGTATTTGTTTACTAAGGCTTTTATGACACTCTGAACCTGTATCCCAAGCACGTAACATTAAATACTTGAACAAGTCATAACAATGAAACAAACAGTATAATTGAAAACTTAACAGAAAATATCTTATTACATTCTGAAACATACAACAGAAGTTATATGAGGGGAGGTGATAACCAGCTCCATCTCAACCTGTTTACATTTAAATCTAACTTATGCCTAGTAGTGGCTCGGGTATAACCTTCAACAAATAATAACTTTACAGACCCCGATTTTTAGACAGTACATTTTTAGCTCCGGCTTAATAAGGTTGCTAAGGGACGTGTCTGTATTATCAGTAACATAACAGAGGGTTCTTTCAAATGACATGCAAGAAAAGAATTAACAAAATAGAAGGGCTAGGTGATGCTTAAAACACATTAATGTAAACATACTTTACCAGATTACAGTTCTGCAGCACACGACCCCTACAGTTACTTCAGTCCTACAAAGCTGAAAACTAAAAAGTCCCGGAAGGAGAGGTAGTTCATTCCGGTGTATTTCCAGGTGAAGAACTAGGGGACCTAGTCTGAGCTTGGGTTCTTGGTTTGGAGGCTACCTGTTGCCAGCTTCTAGTATCTGCCCTAGCTGGTTTCTTCTTTGGAGGCTCATGAGGTTCCTCTGAGAGCTGTCCTGCAGGTGGCTCAATTTCTAAGGCGGAGCAGAAGCCACCAATGTCCTCCAGAGATTTGCATATTAGTTTCCTGTTGCCATGCAGGACATAAAGGTGAAAAGGGAATCCCCATCTGTAGAGAATTCTCTTTTGGCGAAGGAGTGTAGTTAAAGGTGCTAGGTCCCTTCTTCTTTGCAATGTTCGTTGCGAGAGGTCCTGAAAGACCTGCAGGACAACTCCTCTAAACTTCACCGGCTGGTTCTTACGTGAGAGATTTATAAGTTCCTCTTTTTCCCTAAAGTCCTTAAATTTCATGATGATGTCCCTAGGGGGTGCCGTATCAGGGGGTTTTGGCCTGAGAGCTCTGTGCGCTCTTACTCAAGGGATGTCTGTAGTTGGCGATGTGCTCTTAAGGTGAGCAAAGAGGGATGGGAAGTAGGTTGGGAAATCCTTTGGGAGCACCGACTCAGGAATTCCACGGAATCTGAGATTTTTCCTACGACTGCGATTTTCAAGGTCCTCTATTTTGTCGTACAAATCAGATAACATAGTTGTGTGATGATTGGTAGTATCCTGAGACTTATTACTTTCCTCCTGTAGATGGTCAGTAAATTCCTCTAGGGCCTCCACCCTATTACCCAAAGAGTGTAGGTCTTGTTTTATTTCAGCTATCTCCTCGCGTATGCAGGAGCGGATGATGTCTGCGATGTCCTGCTTTGAGGCAAGTGTGGAGAGGAGGGCATTAGGCACTGAGGTGCTCTCTTCGGGGTCCCCTGTATTTTTGTGTAGTGCTGAGACCTTTTTCATAGGTGGCCTGCTGGCTTCTTCTTGCATTGAGGCTTTTGGGCTTGTAGGGGAGAAGAACTGTTCCACTAAGCTATCTCTTTGGCTGGCCATTTTTGGCGGTTTATTGGGCTTTGCAGAACGTTTGGGGTTCATGTTTAGGCTTTATGGTAGGCTTAGTAAGTGATCTCTTAAAGTCTCTCTGCTCCAGTTATGAGGGTAAAACTGGGATATGGTGTGACAGCCAGGGGTCAGTCTTTTGCACCTGAATGGTGTCGAGTAGCCCAAGAAAGGGCTCAGGAGGTCTGGTGCTGCCCAAAGGGAAATTTAAAGATCACTGTGGCACCGGGGAGAAAGGAAGGCTGTAGCTTATGACTTTCCTGTGTGGGTAGCAAAATGATGTGGAGCGCTGCAGTTTGCTCCCTGTGATATGCAGGCTTCCAGTGCCACCCGTGGAGAAAAAGCAAGATGCTCAGTAAGTGATTACTTGCTGCCAGGTGCTTATGAGATGGTATTTCACTACTGTAAGTTAACAAGTCTATTGGCGCTGGGGTGGCCTGTGATCCCCTTCACTATTCCCCACAGTGGGTCTGGGTTGCAGGTCTTAGGCTGTGTGACAGGATTATACTTAATAGTCCCAGCGGCAATCGCTCGGCCCTCTGTGCGTTTTCTTTAATGGCACCAGAGAAAATTTCAATATGGCGGCCGGTACTTGCGAGTTTTATAACTCCGGTGGCATGTGGGCTAAGTGTCACTCATGTGTTTGGAGTGAAGTGTACTCCGCTTGTCACTTTTTATTACCTGGGGTTAATATGATGAGCGAGGTAGCAGTGTCCTCTCTTCCTTCGACTTTAGTCCTTTGCTGCCTGTTGCACCGCGGCCCGAAAAAGTTACAGGGTGCGGCACGAGTTGTAAAAGCAACCGCTATCCTATGGAACTTGCCGTCTCTGACTTAACCCGGAGGTTCTTTAGGATGATGGGAAGCCCACTGTCATGTTTTCAGCTGTTTGGCCGTAATATTGTGGCTGTACTAGGCGATGTTTTGGAGCTGGTATACAGAGCTCTGGTGTTACGCAGCCATCTTAGCTGCGGCCAGCTCCGCCCTCCGTGTTTTGTTTTTTTATTGGTCACCGCATGGATTTTAAACAATTAATTTGAGAGTAAAATAGTTTAGAATTTTTGTTTTCTGTAAAAATCTAATGAATTTTAGAGACATGTGTTGTGTTGGTCCCATCTACATGTTTTTACAAACAAAAGCTTTACAGTACTATGCAATAGTTGCCATAGTCAGGTTAAAGTGATTGACTTCTGCTCCTTTATAAATGGAAGATAATGTACATTTTATAAAGATAGTCATTTTCTTGCACATTTTTTTATTTTTATTTTTTATTTACAAAGGATTAATTTCTGTGAATGTGTTACACCCAGAGCTGTAGCTTGCCTTATACAAAAATGTCATTCTGAATTGTATGGGAAATTGTGAAAGTTAAGAAATTACAGTTTAATTTTGGGAATATGCTAAGCCATAAGCAGTTTAAAGCATATTTTGTTTCTCCCTCCTTCTTCCATTTCTTTGTTCAGAATTTTAATTAAGTGTGTATGGAATACAAAAATGTGTAACCTTTGTTTGGGTAACAGTTAAAAATTTGCATTTCCTGTGTTTGGAGCAGATCCTGGAACCAAAACTACAGTTGAAATTAGCATTTCGGAAGTTCTATAGAAACTTCCTGTACTTAAAATATTTTTATAATTTTTCCTCAATTTGGGAAAATATCAGTAAAAAGGATTCCTTGCTTTGCTTTGTTCATTTATTTTATTTAGGTTAGTATTATTGATGGTTTACACCTTTTAAAAGAGAACAATATTTAATTTTTTAATTTTGTTCTGCTTAATTTCTGTTTAGTCTGGTGTTTCATTGCCCTATAGATATGATAATTCCTTGCATTTGGGCAGGTAAAATAGTCTGTCAAAATATGCTGTGAGAGACACACTATTCTAAGTCTGTTCCCCAGATTTAAAATAAAGAATAATGAGCAGTGGTTAGAAAAACTTAACTATATTACCATCTCTGCTGGAATGCTGACCTGCTTATAAACAGATCTAATTACTACCCCTTCTAGATGGCTTAACTGCTATGTCCTTTGTAGTGTAAAATTAGCATTTTATTTTTTTTATTATTATTTTAGTTCTAACGGCTATCTGTTAAAAATGTCTGGAAAAAACTATATTTCACAGGAAATCTGTGATTACTTTAACAATTACATTCATAAATATAATGCTCCATTCCTCATCCCAGAAGCTAAAAACAACAAGTGTGAAAGTGTTTTAGATATACTAACACAGGTATTAACTCTTAAAAAGATTAATAATAATAAAAGAAAATGTATGATAGCACAGGCAGTGATTTCAACAATAAAAGGATTAACGAACATTATTGGTGACCTGACAGAGCAAAATAAAGACCTTAAATTAAAATTAGATAACACACAGACTGACAGATTGTATTAAGCTTTCTGCTTTAACTAACACCATACAGATCAGTAAATTACAACGTCAAATAAAATTAACAGAACACAGCAGTAACGAATACTCAAACAAAATTACTGAGTTACAGATGAAAATTGAACAAAAAGAAAAAAATAATTAGTGATATTTCTGCGAACAATGCAGATAGTGATAACTTACTGCCACAAAGGAAAGAGCCAAAACAAGTAGTAAAACAAGATAAAATGCAAATTGGCCCCACTAAAAACCCAAGTTCTGTTCCAATTGCCCCTGTCATAATTTCTGAGAATTTTAACAACCTGAAAGTTCCTACAGGTTTTTCAAATCAGACTAGGCCAATGACTGTAGCAGATAAAGACATTTTTAAGAAATGGTGGGGCACAATCCCCACAAACAGCTTTAATAACTTTTCACATTGGTTTCACAAGGGAACTGAAAAAGCCATAAAATTAGGTATGAGCATGCCGGAAAGGACAGAATTGCTTCAAGATGCCATGGGCCCCTATGCCAACAGGTTATTAGGATTCAATTCAAGCATATGTGATCAGGCTGGGAGGATAGCTAAAACCTTTTTCAATTTTACTAGTCTAGAAAAAGAGATTAGTGAAATTACCATGAGACCACTAGATGGGCCATTTGAAGTAGCAAAAAGTTTTATTCTGGTGTGTGCTGCACCAGCCACAGACCCAAATGGTCTGGGGGTCACCAGCTCACATACAGAGGGTACTTGAAGCTCTCCCCAGAAAATGTCAGGAGTTTGTAAAGCTGTATGATTCAAACTCCACAAACCTACATATGGTGCTCACTAGAGCTGAGAAGTGGTGGAATTATCACCCATACACCATTAAGGCAAATTCTGCAGTAAAGCAGTCAATGGAGAATAATCTGACTATTCACAGGCAGGAATCAGAGAGGGGTAATAGAAGGAATGTTTGTGGATATCAGAATAGTAGAGCATCAAATACAGGAAACTTGAGAGACAGGAATTTAAATGACGATATTAACAGAGGAGAAAATTGGAGGCTGAGGTCAAATGAGATGAACAATAAGGCCAACTTAAGTTATTGGGAACTCAAACAAAAAAACAGGAGAATGAGAGATCAAATTGGGTTTCTAAAGAAGCAACTGACAGAGATGGAGGGCTCAAATTAAATCATTCATTTTTGTTTATAAGCATTTTTGTTTGCAGTACACATTTGTATTGTGTAATGTGTACTTTAGTTTTAAGTTCAATTAATAATTTTAAGTGTTTTTCATTATTAAGTTTTAAATGCCAATATTCAGAATGTATAGTTAATTGATGCATTCTCTTACTAAAAAAACAATAACAGATACCTCCATTGTGATTAGTTTTGGGAGGCCACATGCAATACCATTTCTATGTAAACTGTCTGAAGTCTTATCTTGCAGGAAGAAAAGCAATGAAGATATATATATATATGCAAAGATGGGTGTATGTGCACTCTCACCAACGTTCCACAGCTATCAGGGTGCTATACGGTGAACTGTAAAGATGCAAAAAGAAAGCACTCACTGAATTTTCTTCAAAATGTGACAAATAGTTTTAATGCAGTTTGTGACGTTTCGGGACAGCAACAGTCCCTTCCTCTGACAGGTTAACACTAAACAAAATCAGCCTTTAAATAGGCTCCCAAACACACTCCCCTCAAGATCAGCCAATCCAGGCTGAATAATAGACACACCCCTACAGTGGCCAATAAAAATTAGTGATACATATGTGCATGTTAATGTTGTGAAATTATCGATCAAAAAAACTAGTTAAAAACAAGCCCAGAATGAATCCTATTGTTGGTAGTCATGTCCGCTTCACAAATTCAAAATCTTGCCGAATTATGTGTCAACTAAAGTAGTAGAATATAACCAAATTCAATCGGAAGCTTTTAGCCAATCAACCTTCATTTTGTATCAGACTCTGATACGTCATCCAATCCGCTCACGGTTCACACCCACTGTTGCCAAGGACGCCCAGCTCTCCAATGTGTATGTTATTAACGACCATTGCGCAAAGCACATCAACAGCTGTCAGGGAACCAAATCATAGATCAATCACATAATTAAATTGCAACAGATATGACACCAACAAATGTGACACAAAAATCGGCTAGCGTACTACCCACAGATCGCAGTCAACGTACAACCCTCAGATTGCAGTAAATCTTCATGTGATAAACATCAATCAAAGAAACCGCATAAGGGAAACCCAATGTCAAAAAAATATCAAAAAGATACCATAAGAAAGAAGCCCCCCGTGTTTGTCATAATCTACGGATTGCCTAAATAATCATAACTGCCAATGTAATCTATGTACCAAATCACCGTAAATCAGATGACACTATTATCTACGTGTAAGTGTAAACAAAAGAATCAAGGCCATCCAATATCGAAACGCCATGTCATAGTGGGCGTGCAAGCAGAGGCGTATCAGTGCCACATAATGTATACAATGATTTTATTGTGTGCACCATCAATCGAAACAACATAAATAAACAAACAATATAACAAACGAAGTTATTTATAAATCATATATACCCAAATACCAAAAGTCATAAACCTTATGTAAAAAAATTAATAAAAGACTAATTGAAATAAGCAGTCACATATGCAGAATCCATCAAGTGTCAATAATAGTAAAATACGTTCACCACTGACCTCGAACACTCTGAATTTATTGAAAAAAGGAAAACGAAAAGTAATCTCTACTGTGAGGAGAGTTTGCCTATTAGCTCAAAAACAGCAATATAGGTAAGTCTTATTAGCCCAAATCGCAAAATTAAACCTGACTTAAATCTTAAATGTTTGCTGAACATAGGTAGCGATCTGTAACGCATGGAATTGAGGTTATATGTCATCATATGAGCTATTAGTAAGTTGAAACAAAATGATCCCATACAGGACATGACCAACCAGCAAGGGGATCCAACAAAAACTGGGTAACCACTCCTTGGAGTGATACATAAAAATACAAAAATAAAGTGATTATAAATTTTTTTTATTTTTTTTAATTTTGACTGTTTTTGATCTTTTTTGACGTTCTTTCGTTTTGAATTCTTTGTTTTGATTTTTTGAATTTTTTCAATTTTTTTAAATATTTTTTGACATATCTTTTGAAGGTTTTTTTTGGAAGTTCTTTTGTTCTGACATCTTTTCTTTTTGTTTTGATTTTTTAACTATTGACAATTCTTACCTTTTTGGACTGTTTCCCCAACTACTGGAAACATCTTTTTAAGAAAAATATTTTTTCAAGCAAAGTAGTCTGACAACATACATGCATTTGTATATTGATCTGTGCATATCAGGGGTAGCCAAAATATAAGGATATATAGGTTGTTAATTGTTGTCCTGTCCAGAAATTCTTTGGATACTAATGTAACATACCACTATGATTTATTTAGTATTTGTCAGTCCTCCATGTGCCAATACTTGTTTTTAATTTTATTTTATTTTTGTATTTTTATGTATCACTCCAAGGAGTGGTTACCCAGTTTTTCTTGGATCCCCTTGCTGGTTGGTCATGTCCTGTATGGGATCATTTTGTTTCAACTTACTAATAGCTCATATGATGACATATAACCTCAATTCCATGCGTTACAGATCGCTACCTATGTTCAGCAAACATTTAAGATTTAAGTCAGGTTTAATTTTGCGATTTGGGCTAATAAGACTTACCTATATTGCTGTTTTTGAGCTAATAGGCAAACTCTCCTCACAGTAGAGATTACTTTTCGTTTTCCTTTTTTCAATAAATTCAGAGTGTTCGAGGTCAGTGGTGAACGTATTTTACTATTATTGACACTTGATGGATTCTGCATATGTGACTGCTTATTTCAATTAGTCTTTTATTAAGTTTTTTTTACATAAGGTTTATGACTTTTGGTATTTGGGTATATATGATTTATAAATAACTTGGTTTGGTATATTGTTTGTTTATTTATGTTGTTTCGATTGATGGTGCACACAATAAAATCATTGTATACATTATGTGGCACTGATACGCCTCTGCTTGCACGCCCACTATGACATGGCGTTTCGATATTGGATGGCCTTGATTCTTTTGTTTACACTTACACGTAGATAATGGTGTCATCTGATTGACGGTGATTTGGTACATAGATTACATTGGCAGTTATGATTATTTAGGCAATCCGTAGATTATGACAAACACGGGGGGCTTCTTTCTTATGGTATCTTTTTGACATTGGGTTTCCCTAATGCGGTTTCTTTGATTGATGTTTATCACATGAAGATTTACTGCGATCTGAGGGTTGTACGTTGACTGCGATCTGTGGGTAGTACGCTAGCCGATTTTTGTGTCACATTTGTTGGTGTCATATCTGTTGCAATTTAATTATGTGATTGATCTATGATTTGGTTCCCTGACAGCTGTTGATGTGCTTTGCGCAATGGTCGTTAATAACATACACATTGGAGAGCTGGGCGTCCTTAGCAACAGTGGGTGTGAACCGTGAGCGGATTGGATGACGTATCAGAGTCTGATACAAAATGAAGGTTGATTGGCTAAAAGCTTCCGATTGAATTTGGTTATATTCTACTACCTTAGTTGACACATAATTCGGCAAGATTTTGAATTTGTGAAGGGGACATGACTACCAACAATAGGATTCATTCTGGGCTTGTTTTTAACTAGTTTTTTTGATCGATAATTTCACAACATTAACATGCACATATGTATCACTAATTTTTATTGGTCACTGTAGGGGTGTGTCTATTATTCAGCCTGGATTGGCTGATCTTGAGGGGAGTGTGTTTGGGAGCCTATTTAAAGGCTGATTTTGTTTAGTGTTAAACTGTCAGAGGAAGGGACTGTTGCTGTCCCGAAACGTCACAAACTGCATTAAAACTATTTGTCACATTTTGAAGAAAATTCAGTGAGTGCTTTCTTTTTGCATCTATATATATATATATATATATATATATATATATATATATATATATATGTAAATAATCATATAAATCATTAGCAACAGTGGGTGTGAACCGTGAGCGGATTGGATGACGTATCAGAGTCTGATACAAAATGAAGGTTGATTGGCTAAAAGCTTCCGATTGAATTTGGTTATATTCTACTACCTTAGTTGACACATAATTCGGCAAGATTTTGAATTTGTGAAGGGGACATGACTACCAACAATAGGATTCATTCTGGGCTTGTTTTTAACTAGTTTTTTTGATCGATAATTTCACAACATTAACATGCACATATGTATCACTAATTTTTATTGGTCACTGTAGGGGTGTGTCTATTATTCAGCCTGGATTGGCTGATCTTGAGGGGAGTGTGTTTGGGAGCCTATTTAAAGGCTGATTTTGTTTAGTGTTAACCTGTCAGAGGAAGGGACTGTTGCTGTCCCGAAACGTCACAAACTGCATTAAAACTATTTGTCACATTTTGAAGAAAATTCAGTGAGTGCTTTCTTTTTGCATCTATATATATATATATATATATATATATATATATATATATATATGTAAATAATCATATAAATCAAGCAACATAAGTTTAAGTAAGGGTGCGAGTGGGATGATGCAATAACAGAGGCACTTTCCAACTTTAAGTTAATAACTGTGAATGTGGTTTCTACTGCAGATGGAGTGTTGTAGTGTGAAGTAAATATATGCCTGGTTTTAATCTTTTTTCATTCCTTTGAGGGGGGTCTTGGAAAAAACAAAGTGGTTAAAAGAGAGAGATTTGGTAAAGCAAAAGCAAGGACCAGATGCCAAAAGATGACAACAAAGAACTTCAGTGAACCATTATAACGTTTGTTTTACAGGCACAATTCACACTTTATTAATAAAGATTTTACTACACGCATACCCATACTCATGCACTCACACATGAATTTTTAATTTTTCCCAATTTTTAAGACCATTGTATAAATGTTGCTAATGGGGTTTAGCATAGGATTTTGTTTTTCTATGTATAATTTTAAATTAATTTTTTTAAATGAATTGTATAAAGTTAGACTAGGAATTGACAGTCCTAGGAAAGTACAGAAGAGCTCTTAAGGGATGGTGGGAGAATTTTTCCTGTAAGGTTTTTGCTCCCACTGTGTTCTTCTGTACTAGTGGGTATAACTAGAAAATGGGGCAACATAGGAGAAGAAAAAGTGAGGGAATGTGGTGACATTTAAAATCCCTTCCCCCAGGTACACCTTTCTCTCTGAACTAAAGACACTCCTAATGGCCTTTTGAGTGGCAGTTGATAAGCCACTCCCTTTTGAATTGGGGTATAAAATACTATAACACCAGAATCTCTCTCTCTCTTCTTATCTTGGGCATGCTGTAAAGATGGCTGACACTCTGAAGAAATATGGCTAAGTACATTCCTATGATTATTTTAGCAGTGTTGGCCAAATTGGGGTTAGTGTAGTAAAGTTGCCCTGTATCTTAAAATGTGGACTGTATCTGTAAAATAGATTTATATCTATCTATCTATCTATCTATCTCTATATATATATATATATATATATATATATATATATATATATATATATGGACCTCGACCCATATCTGGGCAGCTTGGTATTGAGACGGGACGCCATGAGATCTATCTCCGACTTCCTCCACCTTTTGCATAGATCACTGACAGCGAACAACTGTAGGCTGTCCATGAGCTAGTGACATATGGTATATATATTCCTACCAGGAGGGGGCAAAGTTTCCCAAACCTCAAAATGCCTATAAATACACCTCCCACCACACCTACAACTCAGTTTAACGAATAGCCAAGTAGTGAGGTGATAACAAAGGAGAAAAAAGCATATAAAAAGAGGAACTAGAAAAATAAATGTGCTTTTATAGAAAAAAAAACATAACCACCTTAAAAAGGGTGGGCCTCATGGACTCTTGCCAATATGAAAGAAATGAATTTATCAGGTAAGTTTTTACATAAATTAGGTCTTCTTTCATGTAATTGGCAAGAGTCCATGAGCTAGTGACGTATGGGATAGAAATACCCAAGATGTGGAAGTCCACAGAAGAGTCACTAGAGAGGGAGGGATAAAATAACAACAGCTATTTCCACAGAGAAATGAAATACACACAATAATTAAGTTTTTCTTGAAAAAAATTAAATCAAAAGCAGTAGAATCAAACTGAAACTACTGCCTGAATAACTTTTTTTTACCAAAAACTGCTCAAGAAGAAGCAAAATACATTAAAATGGTAAAAACAATAAAATTATGAATAAAAAAAAATACTGCTTTGCAAATTTGATCATCCGAAGCTTCAATCTGAAAAGCCCAAGAAATGGCGACTGAATTTAGCAGAATAAGTTGTAAATCTCTGAGGCGGAATCTACCCAGCCTCCAAATAAGCCTTGAAAACAAAAGCTTTAACGAGGATGCCAAATAAATGGCAGAGGCTTTCTAACAATTTCTGAAACCAGAAAAACAACAAATAGACTAGAAGTCTTCTGAAATCCTAATAACCTTGATAAAGAATTACAAAGCTCTTACCACATCCAAAGGGTGTAAAGAATTCTTTAGGATTAGAAAACAAGGAAGGAACAACTATTTCTCTACTAATGTTGTTCAAATGCACAGCCTTAGGAAAAAAAGAAGTCCACAAAACAACTTTTCTAAATGAAAAAAATCAGATAAGAAGACACAGAAGAGAGAGCTAATAAATCAGAAACTCTTCTAGCAGAAGAGATAGCCACAAGAAACAATACTTTCCAAGAAAGTAGATCATCTTTAAAGAAAATATAGGCTAAAAAGAAAGAGCCTGCAAAATCCTTGAGCCAAACTAAGACTCCAAAAAGGAGAATTAATAAATGAACAGGCTTGATACAAACCAAAAAGCATGAACAAAACATAACATCAGGAAGTTTAAGCAATCTTTCTAGGAAATAAAACGGAACAGATTTTTGTCCCTTCAAAAAATTTGCAGACAAACTTATCCAAACCATCCTGAAGAAACTGAAAAACCCTAGGAATTCTAAAAGAATGCCAAGAGAATTTATGAGAAGAACACCATAAAATATAGGTTTTCAAAACCTGATAATACATGTTCCGTGAGACAGACTTATAAGCCTGCAACATAGTGATAAAAGCTCAGAGAAACCTCTATGACTAAACACTAATCAATTTCCATACCTTCAAATAAGTAATTTGAGATCCTGATGGAAAAATGGCCCCTTAAAAAGCGGCCAAGGATGGCAACTGGACATCCGGACAAGATCCACATACCAAACCTGTGAGGCCATGCTGATGCTATCAGAAACACATGAGACTGTTCCAATATGATCTTGAATATCACCCTTGGAAGAAAAAAAAACAGAGGTGAAAGTATTTAGCCAGGTTGCAAAACCAAGACACTGCTAATACATCCACCATTTCCGCCTGAGGATCCCTGGACCTGAAAAGGTACCTGGGAAATTAAGAAAACACATCTGTATGGAGATACCACTCTCCCAGATGTAAAGACTGATGGCTGAGATAATCCATCTCCCAAATGTCTAAACCTGAGATATAAGTTGTAGAAATTAGACAGGAGATGAATTCCACCTAAGAATGTATTCAAATACTTCTTAATTGCTAAGGGACTGCGAGTCCCTAATCGAAGATTGACATATGCCACAGTTGTGATATTGCTAGTCAGTTCAGTGGGATACAGCACCACAAAGTGAGTAAGTGCACGGTGTATGGGGTAAGCTGCAATAGCCCCTACTCATACAGTCTCAAAGGTAACACCAGCACTGTGGTAAACTAGAAAAACTTTTATTGAAGGTTACATAAAAAGCGACGTTTCAGGGTTTAACCCCTTAGTCATGCTCACTATGACTAAGGGGTTAAACCCCGAAACGTCGCTTTGTATGTAACCTTAAATAAATGTTTGTCTAGTTTACCACTGTGCTGGTGTTACATTTGAGACAGTTGTGATATTGTCTGTCTGAAAGCAAAAAAATACAAAAGTTCTCTCCCAAAAGAGGCTGAACCTGAAAGCGCTCGGAAAATAGCAAGGAGTTCTAAAATATTGATTGGAAACCTTACCTCTTGAAGTTTGTATACCCCTTGTGCGGTCAGAAACCCTCAGACAGCTCCCCAACCTGTAAGACTTGCATCCATTAAGAATACAGTCCAGGAAGGACAAACAAAAGGAGGCCCCTGAATAAAACGATGATAGTCTAATCACCAAATCAGAGAGAGTTAAGTGTTGGGTTTTAAGAATATCAATTGTGATATCTGAAAACAATCCCTGCACCATTGAATCAGAATGCAAAGCAAAGAGGTCTCAGATGAAAAACGAGCAAAGGGAACCACGTCCGAAGCTGCAGTTATGAGACCTAAAACTTCCATGCACATAGCCACTAAAAGGAATGTTCTAGACTGTAAGGTAGACAGGCTAACACCAATACAATCGACATTATTCCAATAAAGACAAAGTCAAGAACACAGAATCGATTTAGAAACCCAAAAAAGGAAATTTATGCTTACCTGATAAATGTATTCCTTTTTGGATACGATGAGTCCACAGATTTCAACCTTACTTATGGGATATCGCCTCCTGGCCAGCAGGAGGAGGCAAAGAGCACCACAGCAGAGCTGTATAAATAGCTCCTCCCTTCCCTCCCACTCCAGTCATTGAAGAAAGGAAAAGCCAAGGTGCAGAGGTGTCTGAAGTTTAACAAAAAATAAATAACCTGTCTCAATTAGAACAGGGCGGGTCGTGGACTCATCGTATCCAAAAAGAAATACATTTATCAGGTAAGCATAAATTTCCTTTTCTTTTTTAAGATACGATGAGTCCACGGATTTCATCCTTACTTGTGGGATACAATACCAAAGCTATAGTACACGGATGAAAAGGGAGGGACGAGACAGGGAACCTAAACAGAAGGCACCACTGCTTGAAGAACTTTCCTCCCAAAAGCAGCCTCAGCAGAGGCAAAAGTATCAAATCTGTAAAATTTGGAAAAAGTGTGAAGAGACGACCAAGTTGCAGCTTTGCAAATCTGCTCAACAGAAGCATAATTTTTTAATGCCCATGAGGAAGCCACAGCCCTAGTGGAATGAGCCGTAATTCGTTCAGGAGGCTGCCGTCCAGCAGTCTCATATGCCAAACGGATGATACTCCTCAGCCAAAAAGAAAGAGAGGTAGCCGTTGCTTTCTGACCCCTATGTTTACCTGAAAAAACAAACAAAGAAGATGTTTGTCAAAAATCCTTAGATGCTTGTAAATAAAACTTTAAAGCACGGACCACATCTAAGTTATGTAACAGACGTTCCTTCTTAGAAGAAGGATTAGGACACAAAGAAGGAAGAAAAATCTCCTGATTAATATTCTTGGTTGAAACAACCTTAGGAAGAAAACCAGATTTAGTACGTAACACCACCTTATCTGCATGAAAAATAAGATAAGGAGAATCATATTGTAATGCCAAAAGCTCCGAAACTCTTCGAGCAGAAGAAATAGCAACCAAAATTAACACTTTCCAAGATAATAACTTAATATCTAAGGAATGCATAGGTTCAAATGGAACCCCTTGAAGAACGCTAAGAACTACATTTAAACTCCAAGGAGGAGCAATAGGTCTAAAAACAGGCCTGATTCTAGTCAGAGCCTGACAAAAAGATTGTGTATCTGAAACATCTGCCAGACGCTTGTGTAACAAAATAGATAAAGCAGAAATCTGTCCCTTCAAGGAACTCGCTGATAATCCTTTCTAAAATCCTTCTTGGAGAAAAGACAACATCCTGGGAATCCTAACCCTACTCCATGAGTAGCCTTTGGATTCACACCAAAAAAGATATTTACGCCATATCTTATGGTAAATTTTCCTCGTAACAGGCTTACGTGCCTGAATCAAAGTATCTATGACCAAATCAGAAAAACCTCGCTTAGATAAAATTAAGCGTTAAATCTCCAAGCAGTCAGCTGCAGAGAAACTAGATTCGGATGAAGGAAGGGACCCTCAATGAGAAGGTCTTTCCTCATTGGTAACCTCCATGGAGGCAGTAATGACATGGCCACCAGATCGGCATACCAAATCCTGCGAGGCCACGCCGGGGCAATGAGGATGACTGATGCCCTCTCCTGTTTGATTCGAGCAATTACCCGAGGAAGGAGAGCAAACGGAGGAAATACATATGCTAGGCTGAAAGGATCCTGCCTGAGGATCCCTGGACCTGGACCCGTATCTTGGAAGCTTGGCATTCCGGCGAGATGCCATGAGATCCAACTCCGGCCTGCCCCATCTAAAATTCAGGTTGGCAAAAATCTCTGGATGGAGTTCACATTTCCGAATGAAATGTCTGTCTGCTCAGAAAATCTGCTTCCAAGTTTTCCACCCCTGGGATGTGAATCGCTGACAGATGGCAAGAGTAAGACTCTGCCCACTGTATTATCTTGGTTACCTCTGTCATAGTTAAGGAACTTCTTGTTCCTCCCTGATGATTGATGTAAGCTACCGTCGTTATGTTGTCCGACTGGAATCTGATTAATTGAGCCGAAGAAAACTGAGGCCAAGCCCAAAGCGCATTGAATATTGCTCTCAACTCTAGGATATTGATGGGAAGGAGAGACTCTGCCTGAGTCCATACACCCTGAGCCCTTAGGGAGTTCCAGACTGTTCCCCATCCTAACAGGCTGGCATCCATTGTCACTCTCACCCATGAGGGTCTGCGGAAGCACATCCCCTGGGATAGATGATCCAGTGACAACCACCATAGAAGAGAGTCCCTTGTCTCCTGATCTAGATTTATCTGAGGAGACAAATCTGTATAATCCCCATTCCACTGCCTGAGCATGCTTAATTGCAGAGGCCTGATATGGAAAAGAGCAAACGGAACGATGTCCATTGCTGCCACCATCAATCCGATTACCTCCATGCACTGAGCTACAGATGGACGAGGATTGGACTGAATGAGCAGACATGTATTCAGAATTTTTAACCTTCTGACCTCCGTCATAAAAATCTTCATTGAAATAGAGTTGATTAACGTTCCCAGAAAGGAAACTCTTGTCCGAGGTACTAATGAACTCTCTTCCAGGTTTACCTTCCACCTGTGGGTCCTTAGGAAGGAAAGCACAATGTCAGTATGGGACGTTGCCAGTTGAAATGATGACACCTGGATCAGTATATCATCCAGATAAGGTGCCACCACTATACCCCATGGCCTTAGAACCGCCAATAAAGACCCCAGAACCTTTGTGAAAATTATTTGCGCTGTGGCCAGACCGAAAGGAAGAGCCACAAACTGAAAATGTTTGACCAGAAAAGCAAACCTTAGGAACTTGTGATGATCTCTGTGGATAGGAACATGAAGATATGCATCCTTTAGATCCACTGTCGACATAAACTGACCTTCCTGGATTAAAGGAAGAATGCTACGAATAGTTTCCATCTTGAAAGATGGAACTCTGAGAAACCTGTTTAGACTCTTGAGATCTAAGATAGGTCTGAAGGTTCCCTCTCTTTTGGGAACTACAAACAGATTTGAATAAAACCCCTGTCCCTGAATTGGAACGGGACAAATCACTCCCATGGAGAAGAGGTCTTTTACACAGCGTAAGAACGCCTCTCTTTATCTGGTCTACAGATAATCGTGAAAGAAGAAACCTTCCTCTGGGGGAAGAATTTCGGAATTCCAGTTTGTATCCCTGAGACATATCTATCGCCCAGGGATCCTGAACATCTCTCATCCAAGCCTGGATGAAGAAAGACAGTCTGCCCCCTACTAGATCCGGTCCTGGATCGGGGGCCAACCCTTCATGCTGACTTGGGAGCAGCAGCAGGTTTCTTGGATTGTTTACCCTTATTCTAAGATTGGTTTGGTCTCCAGGTAGATTTGTTTTGCGAAATAACTACCTTCCTGTTTAGAGAAAGAGGAGGGGGAATTTCCTTAAAGTTTCAAAAGGAACGAAAATTACTCTGTTGACCTCTCTGTTTGGATTTCTTATCCTGAGGGAGAGAATGACCCTTACCTCCCATAATGTCAGCAATAATTTCCTTCAAGTCAGGCCCAAACAGGGTCTTCCCCTTGTAAGGAATGGCCAAAAGCTTAGACTTGGATGACACATCTGCCGACCAAGATTTTAACCATAAAGCCCTGCGTGCTAAGATGGAAAACCCCAAACTCTTAGCCGCCAGCTTGGTAATCTGCAAAGAAGCATCTGTAATAAAAGAATTAGCTAATTTAAGAGCCTTAATTCTATCCTGAATCTCTTCCAAAGAAGTCTCAGTTTTAAGAGACTCTTCCAGAGCGTCAAACCAATAAGCCACCGCACTTGTAACTGTAACAATGCAGGCCGCCGGTTGCAATAGCAACCCCTGATAAACATAAATCTTTATAAGAAGACCCTCCACTTTTTTATCCATAGGATCTTTAAAAGCACAACTATATTCAATAGGAATAGTAGTTTGTTTAGCCAAGGTGCAGATAGCTCCCTCCACTTTAGGAATCGCCTGCCAAGAGTCCCTAATAGCCTCAGCTATAGGGTACATCTTCTTGAAAATGGGAGAAGGAGAAAAAGGAATACCTGGTCTCTCCCATTCCTTGGCAATAATCTCCGAAGTTCTCTTAGGAACTGGAAAAACATCAGAATAAGAAGGGACTTCTAGATATCTATCCAACTTACACAATTTCTCTGGAGGAACCACAATTGAATCACAGTCATCCAGAGTCACTAAAACCTCCATCAATAAAAAACGGGGGTGTTCAAGTTTAAACCGAAAGGAAACCACTTCTGAATCTACCAGTGGTAAAACACCACCAGAATCAGAAAGTTCACCTTCGGATAGAGCCTCCATACCCTCCAATTCAGAGCACTGAGAGGGTATATCTGAGATTGCCATTAAAGCATCAGAAGCTGTATTCCTTCCTTCTGCGTTTACCTTGGAATACAGGAAAAGCAGATAATGCCTCCGAAAGAGTAGATGACATAACAGAAGCTATATCCTTTAAAGTAATCGCAGCAGAGGCTGCAGAGGTACATGGCTCCGCTTGAGCGGGTGTTAAGGGCTGTGGCGCTTTGGGAGAAAGTTGCGGCATACTCTGTATCTCATCGGTAGAACCCTGAGAAGCATCTATTTTAGGCAATTTTTTATCAAAGAAAATTTGCTCTCTAAATAGAAGAGCTTTTTCAATGCATGCGGGACAAAAAGTAACAGGAGGTTCCACATTGGCATTTAAACACATAGAACATTTAACGTTTTGAAGATCTTCCATGCAAAATTAAGCAAGCAAAATTTTTGGTCGTAGCTTCTTATAAGAAATTTTGACAATCTTATGCCAGAAAAAACAGCCCTAATATGAGTGCTGTCTATCAATCCTTATAAACCAAAAAAGAATACTGTGCCTTTAAAATTTAAAGCAACAACGATTTTACTGCATTTAGCAAAAAGCTAACATGTAACTAAATTTATGAAAATAAAGCACACCTCTGCTGAGGCGCCTACCTTGCCCCCACGATACACAGATCACTTCCAATTGATCTTTAAAAATGTCAAGGACCTCCTGTTTTAATGCGGTTGTAGCAAGCACCGAACGGAAACTAACTGAGTACTTTTAAAAACTTATCTCTCCGGATCGGCAAACGAGCTCCTCCCCAGTAGAACCGGAAGTTCAGATGCCAAGATCGCAAAACCAGTGTGCGTTCAAGCGCGCAAAACTAAGCCCCGCCCCTTGTGGGCGTGAAAAAAACAAACAAAGCCAGTCTCTGCAAATTTACCTAAGTAAAAAATGCCGGTAAGTTTAAAAATTTGTTGCAAAACACCTAAGACTCATCAAGCACATGTCACTGCAAAATAAATAAATGAATGCCCCAGCGTCATATCACCACAAAAGGGATATATATAAAAAAAAGCCCAAAAACACCTTGTCATGACTCCTAAAAAGAGACAGAGTAGGGAGAGAAACTATAACAGATTAGTCTTATTTCACCATATATTAGGTAATAACATCCAGCCTATTCTGAGTCAATCTATATCCCAGAAGAAAAAAGGCTGCACATACCTTTATGCTGAGCGACAGCATGAAATCTCACAGGGTCAAGAAGTCTTCTCTCTTCTATCATCCTATGAAAAACGTTTAAGGGCCTTAGATAACATTTGCAAAGACCATCACCAGAAGGGCAGCAATCAGTATGGGAGGCACAGTGAAAGCTTTGTCCCACCAGTTCCCATTGCTTTAAAGCCACCTGCAGCTCTACTCTAGAGGCTGACAAGGAATACGGCTATACCCTATAATAAAATAGCACTCACTGGTACCATTTTAAAAATAATAAACTCTTGATTGAAGAATCTAAACTAACACCTCACTTTACCTCTTCCTATCACTAACACAGGCAAAGAGAATGACTGGAGTGGGAGGGAAGGGAGGAACTATTTATACAGCTCTGCTGTGGTGCTCTTTGCCTCCTCCTGCTGGCCAGGAGGCGATATCCCATAAGTAAGGATGAAATCCGTGGACTCATTGTATCCAAAAAGGAATACATTTATCAGGTAAGCATAAATTTCCTTTTTGGGTTTCTAAATCGAATCTGTGTTCTTGACTTTGTCTTTATCGGACAAAAGTCGATGGAATCACAAAACTCTTAGGTAAAATAAATCCTCTAACCATGTCTTGAAGAAATAAAACTAGTTGAGTCATGAGAGATTCTAATAAAAGAAAAGATTAAGCTAATACCAAGATACCATCCAAATAAGGAAAACACAATACCCTACTGTCTTATTACAGAAAGAAGGGCACCCAGAATCTTTCAAAAAAGATCCATAAAGCTGTTGCTAGACCAAATGGAAAAGTGACAAATTGGTAAAGCTTATCTAAAAAAGAGAAACTCAGAACCCAAAGTGGTCTGAACGAAATAAAATATGAGGATAAATGTTCTGTAAAATTAAGGGGACATGAAATTACCTTGCTGAACAAAAGGCATAATAATAGTCGCCAACTTGAAAGTTGAGACTCTTACTAAACAATATAAAGTCTTCAGATCCAAGATTGGACTGAATAAACCTTTCTTCTTTGGGACAAAGAATAGAATTGAATAGAAACCCAATCCCTGTTCCTGCTAAAGAACTGGTATAAACACTCCTGAAAAAAAATTCACAGAGTGTACTGAGAAAGAAAGAATCTTCCCATAAAAGGTCTCATTTTAAAAATCTATTCAGACCCTAAGAATAATAAAGATTTTGGACTGAAATCATCCAAAAACAATTTATTCTGCCCCCCACCAGAAGAACTGGTTTGAGAACCGTACCTTCATACAGTCGAATAACATGTAATTATATAGAGTTTTCTCCCAGAAGGATAAAAAAAAAAAAAGCTTTTTCAGAGCTTGCACTCGGAGTTGACCAAATTAGCAGCTGATAAAAACAAACAGTTGTTATTATTACCCAAATAAATGGTACACAATAAATTGACCTCAAAAAGGCCAAAGGGCTGCATTAACCCTGCCGGAATATGAATATAAGATCCTTGGATCTAGAACAAGCATTTGTAGTTGGGACATTCACCAACTGAACTACATCACCAGACTAAAAGTAGGGCAGAAAATACTTTAAACCTCCAGAAACAGTGGAGATAATAGAAATCAAACAGATTATTATCCTAACAAGCTAGAGATAATAAAATATATTTGAAATCACAATAATAGATATAGTAAACATAATAAAATGAATACATCAGACAGAAGTAAATAAACAGAGTTATATACTCGAGAATCTGAAACTGCTTATGCTAACTGTTCAACAACAAAAAAAAGGTTGAAAAAACAGCAGTGTCAGCCACAGATAAAGGCATGAATATGCTCTACTAAGGTAATGTTCAAACTCTAAAGAATCCTAAAAATAAATACCAATTTCTATAGAAATAGTAGTACAGTCCCAAAAGGGAATCAGGATAAACCATTCTTTAGAACATAATACAGATAGTATCTTAAATAGGAAAAACCCTCAGGAGCAAATTAAAATCTTAAAATCCAGATTTTAAAATAAGCTATTAATGAAAAATTTTGCTTAACAAAGAATGTTCAATTGAAAAATAAGGAGAATTTTTAATAAAACTGTCTCTGATACAGGATCATTTGAGCCAAAGAAAACCATCAGTAGAATAAACTTAAGTATGCTGTCGGTCAGAGCAAAATAATTAAATCTTAACAATTTTGAAAAGACTTCATAAGTTTACTTAAAGGCATAATAGCAGTCATATGCATACAAAGAGAGAAGCGCTCTACCAGGAACGAACAACAGCTCAGTGGCTTGTTCTATGGCGATTTACCACCCGGAAGCAGCCTCTTTTAGACCAGTGTGCTTTTCACAGAAGAAAACTTTCCTGAAGTATATCAGTCTGATCTCGCCAAGTAAGGTCAGTCCAGCCCCGAAATACCAGGCAATTCTCCTCTGAACAAGGAACATGACAACCCCAGACGATCGTTTCGGCCTCCTATGGGCCTCGTCAGTGAGGTGCAGCCACATTCCTCTAAGCACACTGAGCAAGGAGTCCACGTCTGGTTTCCCCCATCACCCATAGGGAGACTTCCCCAGGGTCATAATAATTTGCATACAAAGAGAGAAGCGCTCTACCAGGAACGAACAACAGCTCAGTGGCTTGTTCTATGGCGATTTACCACCCGGAAGCAGCCTCTTTTAGACCAGTGTGCTTTTCACAGAAGAAAACTTTCCTGAAGTATATCAGTCTGATCCCGCCAAGTAAGGTCAGTCCAGCCCCGAAATACCAGGCAATTCTCCTCTGAACAAGGAACATGACAACCCCAGACGATCGTTTCGGCCTCCTATGGGCCTCGTCAGTGAGGTGCAGCCACATTCCTCTAAGCACACTGAGCAAGGAGTCCACGTCTGGTTTCCCCCATCACCCATAGGGAGACTTCCCCAGGGTCATAATAATTTGCATACAAAGAGAGAAGCGCTCTACCAGGAACGAACAACAGCTCAGTGGCTTGTTCTATGGCGATTTACCACCCGGAAGCAGCCTCTTTTAGACCAGTGTGCTTTTCACAGAAGAAAACTTTCCTGAAGTATATCAGTCTGATCCCGCCAAGTAAGGTCAGTCCAGCCCCGAAATACCAGGCAATTCTCCTCTGAACAAGGAACATGACAACCCCAGACGATCGTTTCGGCCTCCTATGGGCCTCGTCAGTGAGGTGCAGCCACATTCCTCTAAGCACACTGAGCAAGGAGTCCACGTCTGGTTTCCCCCATCACCCATAGGGAGACTTCCCCAGGGTCATAATAATTTGCATACAAAGAGAGAAGCGCTCTACCAGGAACGAACAACAGCTCAGTGGCTTGTTCTATGGCGATTTACCACCCGGAAGCAGCCTCTTTTAGACCAGTGTGCTTTTCACAGAAGAAAACTTTCCTGAAGTATATCAGTCTGATCCCGCCAAGTAAGGTCAGTCCAGCCCTGAAATACCAGGCAATTCTCCTCTGAACAAGGAACATGACAACCCCAGACGATCGTTTCGGCCTCCTATGGGCCTCGTCAGTGAGGTGCAGCCACATTCCTCTAAGCACACTGAGCAAGGAGTCCACGTCTGGTTTCCCCCATCACCCATAGGGAGACTTCCCCAGGGTCATAATAATTTGCATACAAAGAGAGAAGCGCTCTACCAGGAACGAACAACAGCTCAGTGGCTTGTTCTATGGCGATTTACCACCCGGAAGCAGCCTCTTTTAGACCAGTGTGCTTTTCACAGAAGAAAACTTTCCTGAAGTATATCAGTCTGATCCCGCCAAGTAAGGTCAGTCCAGCCCCGAAATACCAGGCAATTCTCCTCTGAACAAGGAACATGACAACCCCAGACGATCGTTTCGGCCTCCTATGGGCCTCGTCAGTGAGGTGCAGCCACATTCCTCTAAGCACACTGAGCAAGGAGTCCACGTCTGGTTTCCCCCATCACCCATAGGGAGACTTCCCCAGGGTCATAATAATTTGCATACAAAGAGAGAAGCGCTCTACCAGGAACGAACAACAGCTCAGTGGCTTGTTCTATGGCGATTTACCACCCGGAAGCAGCCTCTTTTAGACCAGTGTGCTTTTCACAGAAGAAAACTTTCCTGAAGTATATCAGTCTGATCCCGCCAAGTAAGGTCAGTCCAGCCCCGAAATACCAGGCAATTCTCCTCTGAACAAGGAACATGACAACCCCAGACGATCGTTTCGGCCTCCTATGGGCCTCGTCAGTGAGGTGCAGCCACATTCCTCTAAGCACACTGAGCAAGGAGTCCACGTCTGGTTTCCCCCATCACCCATAGGGAGACTTCCCCAGGGTCATAATAATTTGCATACAAAGAGAGAAGCGCTCTACCAGGAACGAACAACAGCTCAGTGGCTTGTTCTATGGCGATTTACCACCTGGTAGAGCGCTTCTCTCTTTGTATGCAAATTATTATGACCCTGGGGAAGTCTCCCTATGGGTGATGGGGGAAACCAGACGTGGACTCCTTGCCCAGTGTGCTTAGAGGAATGTGGCTGCACCTCACTGACGAGGCCCATAGAAGGCCAAAACGATCGTCTGGGGTTGTCATGTTCCTTGTTCAGAGGAGAATTGCCTGGTATTTCGGGGCTGGACTGACCGTACTTGGCGGGATCAGACTGATATACTTCAGGAAAGTTTTCTTCTGTGAAAAGCACACTGGTCTAAAAGAGGCTGCTTCCGGGTGGTAAATCGCCATAGAACAAGCCACTGAGCTGTTGTTCGTTCCTGGTAGAGCGCTTCTCTCTTTGTATGCAAATTATTATGACCCTGGGGAAGTCTCCCTATGGGTGATGGGGGAAACCAGACGTGGACTCCTTGCCCAGTGTGCTTAGAGGAATGTGGCTGCACCTCACTGACGAGGCCCATAGAAGGCCGAAACGATCGTCTGGGGTTGTCATGTTCCTTGTTCAGAGGAGAATTGCCTGGTATTTCGGGGCTGGACTGACCGTACTTGGCGGGATCAGACTGATATACTTCAGGAAAGTTTTCTTCTGTGAAAAGCACACTGGTCTAAAAGAGGCTGCTTCCGGGTGGTAAATCGCCATAGAACAAGCCACTGAGCTGTTGTTCGTTCCTGGTAGAGCGCTTCTCTCTTTGTATGCAAATTATTATGACCCTGGGGAAGTCTCCCTATGGGTGATGGGGGAAACCAGACGTGGACTCCTTGCCCAGTGTGCTTAGAGGAATGTGGCTGCACCTCACTGACGAGGCCCATAGAAGGCCGAAACGATCGTCTGGGGTTGTCATGTTCCTTGTTCAGAGGAGAATTGCCTGGTATTTCGGGGCTGGACTGACCGTACTTGGCGGGATCAGACTGATATACTTCAGGAAAGTTTTCTTCTGTGAAAAGCACACTGGTCTAAAAGAGGCTGCTTCCGGGTGGTAAATCGCCATAGAACAAGCCACTGAGCTGTTGTTCGTTCCTGGTAGAGCGCTTCTCTCTTTGTATGCAAATTATTATGACCCTGGGGAAGTCTCCCTATGGGTGATGGGGGAAACCAGACGTGGACTCCTTGCCCAGTGTGCTTAGAGGAATGTGGCTGCACCTCACTGACGAGGCCCATAGAAGGCCGAAACGATCGTCTGGGGTTGTCATGTTCCTTGTTCAGAGGAGAATTGCCTGGTATTTCGGGGCTGGACTGACCGTACTTGGCGGGATCAGACTGATATACTTCAGGAAAGTTTTCTTCTGTGAAAAGCACACTGGTCTAAAAGAGGCTGCTTCCGGGTGGTAAATCGCCATACAACAAGCCACTGAGCTGTTGTTCGTTCCTGGTAGAGCGCTTCTCTCTTTGTATGCAAATTATTATGACCCTGGGGAAGTCTCCCTATGGGTGATGGGGGAAACCAGACGTGGACTCCTTGCCCAGTGTGCTTAGAGGAATGTGGCTGCACCTCACTGACGAGGCCCATAGAAGGCCGAAACGATCGTCTGGGGTTGTCATGTTCCTTGTTCAGAGGAGAATTGCCTGGTATTTCGGGGCTGGACTGACCGTACTTGGCGGGATCAGACTGATATACTTCAGGAAAGTTTTCTTCTGTGAAAAGCACACTGGTCTAAAAGAGGCTGCTTCCGGGTGGTAAATCGCCATAGAACAAGCCACTGAGCTGTTGTTCGTTCCTGGTAGAGCGCTTCTCTCTTTGTATGCAAATTATTATGACCCTGGGGAAGTCTCCCTATGGGTGATGGGGGAAACCAGACGTGGACTCCTTGCCCAGTGTGCTTAGAGGAATGTGGCTGCACCTCACTGACGAGGCCCATAGAAGGCCGAAACGATCGTCTGGGGTTGTCATGTTCCTTGTTCAGAGGAGAATTGCCTGGTATTTCGGGGCTGGACTGACCGTACTTGGCGGGATCGGACTGATATACTTCAGGAAAGTTTTCTTCTGTGAAAAGCACACTGGTCTAAAAGAGGCTGCTTCCGGGTGGTAAATCGCCATACAACAAGCCACTGAGCTGTTGTTCGTTCCTGGTAGAGCGCTTCTCTCTTTGTATGCAAATTATTATGACCCTGGGGAAGTCTCCCTATGGGTGATGGGGGAAACCAGACGTGGACTCCTTGCCCAGTGTGCTTAGAGGAATGTGGCTGCACCTCACTGACGAGGCCCATAGAAGGCCGAAACGATCGTCTGGGGTTGTCATGTTCCTTGTTCAGAGGAGAATTGCCTGGTATTTCGGGGCTGGACTGACCGTACTTGGCGGGATCAGACTGATATACTTCAGGAAAGTTTTCTTCTGTGAAAAGCACACTGGTCTAAAAGAGGCTGCTTCCGGGTGGTAAATCGCCATAGAACAAGCCACTGAGCTGTTGTTCGTTCCTGGTAGAGCGCTTCTCTCTTTGTATGCAAATTATTATGACCCTGGGGAAGTCTCCCTATGGGTGATGGGGGAAACCAGACATGGACTCCTTGCCCAGTGTGCTTAGAGGAATGTGGCTGCACCTCACTGACGAGGCCCATAGAAGGCCGAAACGATCGTCTGGGGTTGTCATGTTCCTTGTTCAGAGGAGAATTGCCTGGTATTTCGGGGCTGGACTGACCGTACTTGGCGGGATCAGACTGATATACTTCAGGAAAGTTTTCTTCTGTGAAAAGCACACTGGTCTAAAAGAGGCTGCTTCCGGGTGGTAAATCGCCATAGAACAAGCCACTGAGCTGTTGTTCGTTCCTGGTAGAGCGCTTCTCTCTTTGTATGCAAATTATTATGACCCTGGGGAAGTCTCCCTATGGGTGATGGGGGAAACCAGACGTGGACTCCTTGCCCAGTGTGCTTAGAGGAATGTGGCTGCACCTCACTGACGAGGCCCATAGAAGGCCGAAACGATCGTCTGGGGTTGTCATGTTCCTTGTTCAGAGGAGAATTGCCTGGTATTTCGGGGCTGGACTGACCGTACTTGGCGGGATCAGACTGATATACTTCAGGAAAGTTTTCTTCTGTGAAAAGCACACTGGTCTAAAAGAGGCTGCTTCCGGGTGGTAAATCGCCATAGAACAAGCCACTGAGCTGTTGTTCGTTCCTGGTAGAGCGCTTCTCTCTTTGTATGCAAATTATTATGACCCTGGGGAAGTCTCCCTATGGGTGATGGGGGAAACCAGACGTGGACTCCTTGCCCAGTGTGCTTAGAGGAATGTGGCTGCACCTCACTGACGAGGCCCATAGAAGGCCGAAACGATCGTCTGGGGTTGTCATGTTCCTTGTTCAGAGGAGAATTGCCTGGTATTTTGGGGCTGGACTGACCGTACTTGGTGGGATCAGACTGATATACTTCAGGAAAGTTTTCTTCTGTGAAAAGCACACTGGTCTAAAAGAGGCTGCTTCCGGGTGGTAAATCGCCATAGAACAAGCCACTGAGCTGTTGTTCGTTCCTGGTAGAGCGCTTCTCTCTTTGTATGCATAATAGCAGTCATAACCTGTATGATAAAAGGAATGACATGTGTGATGTTTGCAGATGAAATCAAGTACATGAACTGAATAAGTAAAAACAGTAAATGTCATTGTACATATAGAAACATTTTAAGCATAAAATAAATAAATAAATGCCACATAATTGAGCTGAAAAAATAACAACAGCTTAATAATGAAAAGAACACACTTAGCTTTGTATAATTGTGTTTCAGGGTATCATAGTTTCTACAGTAACATCAGAGTCAGGATCAGAATGAAACATCTCGCAAAATGTAACAAAAAAAGAAAAAATAACATTAGGCAAAACATTCAATTTCCACAATGTAACAGTTTCAGTAGATAGGAAAATAAAGATAGTATTTTTTTTTTTATTTTTTTAAACAAAAAATAAAAAAGCAGACATAAAAGTTTTTAAAAATTCATGAAAACAGCGAGCAATAGAAGTAGAAGGGTAAAATAACTACATTTTGGCGCCAAGAATGACGCAATACGCAAAAGGAAGTTAAACAATTTTTGGGCACAAAACTAACACCAGGATATGACGCAACTTGCATCAAAACAAACGCAACTTCACACCAAAACAACTAGCATCAACAAAGACGCAGGAAATTACGAAATTTGCGCCTTCAAAGGCGCAACTTCACGCCAAAAAAAATTCACACCAAGAATGACACAATAAAAACCAGCATTTCGTGTCCTCGCAAGCCTAGATTTGCCCATGAAAAAAATTAATAAACAAGCCAAATTAGAAAAAGAGTTTAAATAAACTTCCCAAACATTATTCCTATACTGAAACTGTTTAGACTGCAAAAGGGAAATATACATAGACCTGACTCATGGCAAATATAAGTAAAAAACATATAGTTAAAACTTTATATTAAAAAATATAAAGCGCCAAACCATTGCTGAGAGTGTCTTAAATAATGCTACATATTTACCAAAAGGCACCCATCCACATATAGCAGATTGCCAAACCAGTACTGAAAACTAACAGCAACGGTAATGGTATATGAGTATATCATCGATCTGTTAAGGGAGGTAGGAGATGAATCCCTACAACCAATAACAGAGAACCCTTGAAAAGATTTCCCATGAGAGAAACCATAAAATCAATAGGCGATACTCTCTTCACATCCCTCTGACAAACACTGTACACAGAGGAATTGGGCTTCAGAATGCTCTTATAATAGAAGAAAATCATAATAATTAAGCACAAACTTACTTCACCACCTCCATAGGAGGCAAAGTTTGTAAATCTGAGTTGTGGGTGTGGTGGGAGGTGTATTTATAGGCATTTTGAGGTTTGGGAAACTTTGCCCCCTCCTGGTAGGAATGTATATCCCATACATCACTAGCTCATGGACTCTTGCCAATTACATGAAAGTGTATTAATATAACTAAGCCTCTGCAAACTGCCCCTTATTTTAGTTATTTTGACAGACTTGCATTTTAGTCAATTAGTGCAGGCTCCTAGGAACTCCAGTCTTATCTATATGAAACACATGAACTAACACCCTCTAGTGCTGAAAAACTGTCAAAATACCCTGAGCTAAGAGGCGTCCTTCAAGGGATTAGAAATAAGCATATGAACCTCCTAGATTTAGCTTTCAACTAAGAATACCAACAGAACAAAGCAAAATTGGTGATAAAAGTAAATTGGAAAATTGTTTAAAATTACATGCCCTATCTGAATAATGAAAGTTAGTTTTGGACTAGACTGTCCCTTTAAGCATTTAAAGACCACACTCAATTTTAAAACAATATAGTTTGTTATAATAATTATCAAACTGATCCTTTTATACACTAAGTAATACAATTTGTGTAACAAATTATCTGTTACAAAAAAAATGTCCTATATAAACCTATATTGTGTCTTCATAGGTTGTTGAGAAAATCATCATCAAATAGGCAGTAAAGACCTGACACTGCTCATTTAATGCAAGCATTTAGTTTTGTTTCATTTAAATAGACAATATAATACCAGTTTACTTTTATAGGTTTGTAACCATCGCTGGCTACTGATAATGATTTTTACTCAATCTATATGGGCATGATCTAGGTTTTATCTACATAATTTGTCAAATAGGACATTTTTTGTAACAGATACAGATTTGTTACATACTTTTATATCTGCATATAATAGTCTGATAAATATTATTATAGTAAACTATATTTAAATTGAGCACGGTCTTTGAATGCTTGCTTTATTTTAATGAATAAGATAGTGTCCTAGCAATCTGAGTTACATAATATAAAACCATGCAACAAAAAACATAATTTATGCTTACCAGATAAATTACTTTCCTTCCTGGCAGGGAGAGTCCACGACTTCATTCTTTACTGTTGGGAAATACAACACCTGGCCACCAGGAGGAGGCAAAGACACCCCAGCCAAAGGCTTAAATATCCCTTCCATTTCCCCTATCCCCCAGTCATGCTCCCGAGGGAACAAGGAAAAGTAGGAGAAACATCAGGGTATAAAAGGTGCCAGAAGAAAAAATATAAAAAGGGAGACGCCCATCAAAAAAATTAATTTACGGGCGGGGCTGTGTACTCTCCATGCCAGGAAGGAAAGGAATTTATCTGGTAAGCATAAATTATGTTTCCCTTCCATAAGGCAGGGAGAGTCCATGACTTTATTCCTTACTGTTGGGAAAACTATACGAAAGCTCCAGAGGACACTGAATGAATAACGGGAGGGAACAGACACAAGAAGCAGACCCTATTCTGAGGGCACCACAGCCTGCAAAACTTTTCTCCTGAAAGCTGCTTGAGCCGAAGCAAACACATTAAACTTTACAAATTTAGAAAAAGTGTGTAAGGAGGACCAGGTAGCCGCCATATAGGCTTCGTTCTTAAAAGCCCAGGAGGAAGCCACTGCTTCTAGTGGAATGAGCCATTATCCTCTCAGGAGGCTGTCGCCCCGCTGTCTCATAAGCTAAGCGAATGACACTTCTTAACCAGAAAGGAAAGTCGCAGTAGCCTTCTGCCCTTTATGCTTCCCCGTATAGATGACAAAGAGGAAGATTGTCTGAATTCCTTAGTAGCCTGAAGATAGAACTTCAAGGAACGAACCACATCTAGATTGTGAAGCAAGCATTCCTTCGCTGAAGGATTAGGACACAAAGAAGGAACAACAATTTCTTGATTAATGTTACGATCTGACACCACCTTAGGGAGGAACCCTAATTTAGTACGTAAAACCGCATTATCAGCATGGAAAACAAGATAAGGGGGGGTCACATTGTAAAGCAGAACTCTCATAAACATTGCGCTCAGAGGCAATAGCCAACAAAAAAAGAAGAACCTTCCAAGATAACAATTTTATGTCAACAGTATGCATAGGCTCAAACAGAGCCTGCTGCAAAACACTAAGAACAAGTTTGAGGCTCCAAGGGGGAGTCCTAGATCAAAACACAGGTCTGATCCTAGTCAGAGCCTTAACAAAGGACTGCACATCTGAAAGCTCAGCCAATCTCTTGCGCAGTAACACCAACAGGGCCGATATCTGTCCCTTCAGGGAACTAGCAGATAGACCCTTCTTCAGTCCATCCTGGAGAAAAGATAAAATTTTGGCAACCTTAACCTTATGCCAGGAAAAGCCATGCTCTTCACACCAGTACAAATAAGTCCTCCACACTTTATGGTAGATACGACGAGTAACTGGCTTACAAGCTTGAACCAGAGTGTCGATACCACTCTCAGAAAACCCTGTTTTGGCTAAGACTAAGGGTTCGATCTCCAAGCAGTCAGCCTCAGAGAATCTAGATTTTGATGAACGAAGGGTCCCTGTATCAGCAGATCTCTGCGACAAGGTAACCTCTTCTGAGGAGATAAAGACATCCCCACCAGATCCACAAACCACGTCCGCAGCCACGATGGAGCAATCAGAATCACTGATGTTCCCTCCTGCTTGATGCGAGCCACCACACAAGGGAGAAGCGGTAATGGAGGAAAAAGATATACGAGTCTGAAACTCCATGGTACTGATAGGGCAGCTATCAATTCATAATAAAAGCTGCCATTATAAGAAATGGCTTGATAACATACCTATGAACCAGTTCCTAAGAGTTAGAAAGAATTGTAGTAGAACAGAACATTTTGAGAAATAAGCAATAATCTTAGAAAATTTTTTTATGGTATGACATGAATTTTGTAAAACAAGCAAAAATTAAAGCAAGAGACAACGAACAAAGTGCGTTATTAGAAGTAAAAACACTAAAAGAATGTCCTGAAGGTAAGTTAGATGTACCATTTATTACTGATTTTAACATTAATCATAAAAAATTAAGAAACATTTTGCATAAGCACTGGCACTTATTGCATTGGATAATCACTTGCTGAGAAACCAAGAATAATGTTTAAGAAAGCAAGGAATCTTAAAAATATGCAGCAATTTGTTTGTGGGATCCCCCCACTGTTTTGTCCAGCGGCACCTGCTTCACGGAACGTATCCGACGTACAGATCGCCTAAGTGTGGAGGAGTAGTGAGTACTATCGGACTACTTATCTGTGAGAGTGATAATTTGGCATAAATCTGGCTTGGTATGAATTATCACCCATTACATTATGGACGCCTGAATACTTGAACTTATTCTCTCATGTGGATACCCCACACTAGGCAGTAAGACTTGGATGATTGCAGGGATGCTGAATTTGTGTATATGCTATAGGTTGGCCTAAGTGATTCATGTTTCACTGACATTAGTGACTGCTCTGTATTTATCACTGCTGTGCCGTTTCATACCTTTCATTTACCATCCTCATTACTCATTATAATTGATGCATTTCATTCTTCATGTTATTCATCTGACAATCATATGTGGATTTACAACTGCTGTTGTTCTATAAGTGGTGCTTCATGCTGCTTTGTACCTGGATTTTTATTGCCGGCTTAGGTCATTATTTTGGAGCTGAATGAGGGGCCCATGTGTGTGTCTGTCTTTTCTATGTATGTCTTTGTGTTATGTGTTTTAGTATTTTGGATTGGTTTTTTTTCTGCGTGCACGGAGGGAGGCGGGCGGGCGCGCGCGTGCACGGGGCGGGAGCGGGTGGGAACCGCTACACTACAGAAAATCAATAAAAAGTAAAAAGTTAAAAGGGCCATAATCACACAAAAAAACCCCACAAAAAGAGATCGTGGAGGGGTGGGGGGTTGGTTTTTGTGTGGGGGAAGCTACACTACAGAAAAGTTAAAAAAATGCAAAACAAAAACATTTTTTCGTCTAAACTGGGTACTGGCAGACAGCTGCCAGTACCCAAGATGGCGCCCATTAAGTTAGAGTGGGAGGGTTATAGAGCTGTTTGGGGGGGATCAGTGAGGTTGGGGGCTAAGGGGGGATAGTACACAGCAGCATATGTAAATATGCTTTTAAAAAAAACCACCAAAAAAACAAATATAGCTTTTATTTTAGTACTGGCAGACTTTCTGCCAGTACTTAAGATAGCGGGGACAATTGTGGGGTGGGGGAGGGAAGAGAGCTGTTTGGGAGGGATCAGGGGGTCTGATGTTTACGGTGGGAGGCTGAGCTCTACACTAAATCTAATATTAACCCTGCAAGCTCCCTACAAGCTACCTAATTAACCCCTTCACTGCTAGCCATAATACACGTGTGATGCGCAGCGGCATTTAGCGGCCTTCAAAATACCAAAAAGCAATGCCAAAGCCATATATGTCTGCTATTTCTGAACAAAGGGGATCCCAGAGAAGCATTTACAACCATTTGTGCCATAACGGCACAATCTGTTTGTAAATGATTTCATTGAGAAACCTAAAATTCTGAAAAATTTAACGTTTTTTTTTAATTTGATCGCATTTGGCGGTGAAATGGTGGCATGAAATATACCAAAATGGGCCTAGATCAATACTTGGGGTTGTCTACTACACTACACTAAAGCTAAAATTACCCCAAAAAACTCCCTACATGCTCCCTAATTAACCCCTTCACTGCTGGGCATAATACACGTGTGTTGCGCAGTGGCATTTAGTGGCATTCTAATTACCAAAAAGCAACACCAAAGCCATATAAGTATGCTATTTCTGAACAAAGGGGATCCCAGAGAAGAATTTACAAACATTTGTGACATAATTGCACAAGCTGTTTGTAAATAATTTCAGTGAGAAACCTAAAGTTTGTGAAAAAATTTGTGAAAAAGTGAACATTTTTTTTATTTGATCGCATTTGGCGGTGAAATGGTGGCATGAAATATACCAAAATGGGCTTAGATCAATACTTTGGGTTGTCTACTAAAAAAAAATATATACATATCAATGGATATTCAGAGATTCCTGAAAGATATCAGTGTTCTAATGTAACTAGCGCTAATTTTGAAAAAAAAAATGGTTTGGAAATAGCAAAGTGCTACTTGTATTTATTGCCCTATAACTTGCAAAAAAAGCAAAGAACATGTAAACATTGGGTATTTCTAAAATCAGGACAATATTTAGAAACTATTTAGCATAGGTGTTTTTTGGTGGTTGTAGATATGTAACAGATTTTGGGGGTCAAAGTTAGAAAAATTGGTTTTTTTTTTTCAATTTTTCCTCATATTTTATCATTTTTTTATAGTAAATTATAAGATATGATGAAAATAATGGTATCTTTAGAAAGTCCATTTAATGGCGAGAAAAACGGTATATAATACGTGTGGGTACAGTAAATGAGTAAGAGGAAAATTACAGCTAAACACAAACACTGCAAAAATGTAAAAGTAGCCTTGGTCCCAAACGGACAGAAAATGGAAAAGTGCTGTGGTCATTAAGGGGTTAAATAATATATGAAATCTATTATTGGCATGTTATTTATTTAAGGTGATTGCTTCTTTCTCCTGGTCTTTTTGGCTGTGCCTTATACCGGTATCGCTTCTCTTCTTTCTAGTTTGTTTGCACAATCTTAAAAATATGTTGGCACCAAGCACTTTTAACTGTAAAAAAATGTTATGTAAAGATGTAGATTTAAGAAGGAATATAATAGAGGGTTACTTCCCTTGTATAAGCTGTAAAGCCTGTAAATACAGCCATAAAACAAAAAGTGTTAAATCAACAGTAACACACACAGAATATAAAATGTGAGACCAAATAAAATGTTCAGAAAGAAATGTGATATAACTAATTGAATGCCCGTGTAAGAAACAGTATTTAGGTGAAACCTCACGTATGCTGAGAGATAGAATTAGAGAGCATCTCCTTAAAGGGAGACTGAACCCAAATTTTTTCTTTCATGATTTAGATAGAGCATAACATTTTAAGCAACTTTCTAATTTACTCCTATTATCAAATTTTATTTATTCTCTTGGTATCTTTATTTGAAATGCAAGAATGTAAGTTTAGATGCGGGACCATTTTTGGTGAACAACCTGGGTTGTCCTTGCTGATTGGTGGATAAATTCATCCACCAATAGAAAAGTGCTGTCCAGAGTTCTGAACTAAGAAAAAAGCTTAGATGCCTTCTTTTTCAATTAAAGATAGCAAAAGAACGAAGAAAAAATGATAATAGGAGTAAATTAGAAAGTTGCTTAAAATTGAATGTTCTATCTGAATCACAAAATAAAAAATTTGGGTTCAGTGTCCCTTTAATATAGAACACGGATTTGAAGGGCATTTACTCTCAAAGCAAGTTAGTACATAGTCAAAACCCAAAGGGGTTGAAATATTGGGGCATAAGGAATATTACAAGTGACTGGAGCGGCAGAGACCTTAACAATAGATTACTAAAGACTGAAGCTGAACTAATATTTAGTTTCAAGACACTGGACCCTCTAGGACTTAATACTGAATTAGATTTGAATCCTTTTATTTAAATTCTGCATCTTTATTTAAATTCTGCTTCTCTAATATTCTACTTCTTTAATAAATTCTATGCATCTATTGGATGGACCCAAAAAGTGGGAGAATTGTTTCAAATTATTTTAATATGTAATGTACTTTATAAATGACTAGTTGGTAACCCTGCCCAGAGGGCAGTCTATGTGTTAATAAAAAAAAATTGAACTACAGAAAAAAAAAAAAATGTATGCTTACCTGATAAATTACTTTCTTTTACGATATGATGAGTCCACAGATTTCATCCTTACTTGTGGGGTATTAACCTCCTGCTTACAGGAAGTAGCAAAGAGCACCACAGCAGAGCTGTATATATAGCCCCTCCCTTCCCCTCCACCTCCAGTCATTCGGCCAAAGGTTATAGGAAGAGAAAAGGAAAGGCTAAAAAAGGTGCAGAGGTGACTGAAGTTTACAAAAATATAAAGAAAAACTGTCTTAAAAAGAAAAGGGTGGGCCGTGGACTCGTCATATCGTAAAATAAAGTAATTTATCAGGTAAGCATAAATTTAGTTTTCTTTTACAAAGATATGACAAGTCCACGGATTTCATCCTTACTTGTGGGAAACCAATACCAAAGCAATAGGACATGGATGAAAGGGAGGGACAAGACAGGAACCTAAACGGAAGGCACCACTGCTTGAAGAACCTTTCTCCCAAAGATAGCCTCAGAAGAAGCAAAAGTATCAAATTTGGAAAATTTGGAAAAAGTGTGAAGGGACGACCAAGTCGCAGCCTTACAAATCTGTTCAACAGATGCATCATTTTTAAAAGCCCATGTGGAAGCCACAGCCCTAGTAGAATGAGCCGTAATTTCTTTCAGGGGGCTGCTATCCAGGCCAGGCGGATGATACTTCTCAGTGTCAGGGTGCCAGGAATCAGACTGAGACAAGAAGTGCAAAAATAATCACACCTTTATTAATAGCAAAATATAATAAAAACTCCACGAGTCAAATAACAAGCCAGGAGTCAAAACTAGAGCTGGTAGTCAGACAAGCCGAGTCAGGAGCCAAAGCGAGTAGTTAGACGAGCAGGAATCAGGAACAAGGAGAACAGCAGAGTCAGGAACAAGCCAGGGATCAGGAACCAGGAGGGACGTCAGACAGCCAGGTAATACACAGGAGCTCTCACAAACAGGTCTGAGACAACGCAAGGGCAAAGCATACTGAACAAAGGCCCTTTAAATAATAAGTGATGACATCACAATTCTGAGACTGCATCCTGTCTCACATGGATGATGTAAACCAGTCTGGCCATAAAAGGAAGTACAGGAAGTGAGCAGCATCCCCCAGAATGCACCAAAGTCAGCAAGAGAGGTGAGAAAAATGGCTGCCAGCAGCACATGGCAAACAAGTCAGGAAAAAACCCTGACAGTACCCTCCCCTCAACGACCCCTCCCCCGCGGGAGGACAAAAGGCTTATTGGGGAAAAAGGCATGGAAGGCACGGAGGAGGGTTGGAGCATGAACATCAGAGGAGGGAACCCATGAACGCTCCTCTGGACCGTAGCCCCTCCAATGAACCAAATACTGTACACGGCCCCTGGACATATGAGAGTCAATAATGCTGCTGACCTCATACTCCTCATGGTTGTCAACAATGATAGGACAGGGACGAGGCAACACAGTGGTAAACCGATTACAAACCAATGGTTTCAAGAGGGAGACATGAAAAACATTGGAGATGTGCATTGCAGGAGGAAGGTCAAAAGCGTAGGCCACAGGATTGACCCGTCTGAGTATTCAAAAAGGACCAACATAACGGGGAGCCAGTTTATTGGAAGGCACACAAAGGTTCAAGTTGCGGGAGGACAGCCAAACTCTCTCACCAACCTGGTAGGAAGGTGCAGGCAGATGCCTACGATCAACCTGGAACTTTTGGCGCTGCATAGAACGATGAAGGCAATCCTGAATCTGCACCCACGTGGAACGGAGTTGCCGGAGATGCTTCTCCAAAGCCGGAATACCCTGAGACATGAATGAATCGGGCAACAAGGATGGTTGAAACCCATAATTCGCCATGAACGGGGATAACTTGGAGGAAGCATTAATAGCACTATTACGAGCAAACTCTGCCCAAGGTAACAGTTCAGACCAATTATTGTGGTGATCTGAGACATAGCAACGGAGGAACTGTTCCAGAGCTTGATTAGACCGTTCCGCAGCCCCATTGGATTGAGGGTGATATGCAGAGGAGAAGGAGAGCTGGGTCACCATTTGAGCACAAAAGGAACGCCAAAATCTGGAGACAAACTGGCTACCCCGGTCCGACACTATCTCCTTGGGTAACCCATGTAAACGGAAGACCTCACGGGCAAAAATTGAAGCAAGCTCCTGAGCGGTAGGCAACTTCTTCAAGGGAATGCAATGTGACATTTTAGAAAAACGGTCAACCACCATAAGTATAAAAGTATTGCCTTTGGAAACAGGGAGCTCGACAATGAAGTCCATGGAAAGATGTGTCCAAGGACGCTCACCATTAGCAATAGGTTGAAGACCCACAGGAAGACGTCAAGGAGTCTTATTCTGTGCACAAACTGAGCAGGAGGCAACATACGCAGCAACATCAGAACAAAGACCTGGCCACCAAAATTGTCGAGTGACAGACCAAATCATTTGGTTCTTGCCTGGGTGACCTGCAGCTTTAGGATAGTGGTTAGTGTGCAAAAGTTTAGTACGAAGATTCTCAGGAACAAAACACTTACCACTAGGTTTCTCAGGAGGTGCATTGGTTTGTGCAGCCAGGATCTCCTCCCCCAAGGGAGAAGTTAAATTAGTACGTATGGTAGCCAAAATATGGTCAGGAGGTATAACTGGAGTAGGTACAGACTCCTCCTTAGACAGAGGTGAAAATTGTCGAGAGAGGGCATCAACCCTAACATTCTTACTACCAGGCAGGTAGGAGACGACAGACAAACCGAGACAAAAATAGTGCCCATCTGGCCTGTCGGGGCGACAAACGTTTTGCTTCAGATAGATAAGTTAAATTCGTATGGTCAGTAAAAATGAGCACTGGCAAGCTAGCACCCTCGAGAAGATGCCTCCATTCTTTGAGTGCTAAAATTATGGCCAGTAATTCCCTGTCGCCAATTTCATAATTGCACTCAGCTGGAGACAATTTCTTAGAGAAGAAACCACACGGATGCAAGGAACCGTCAGGTGTAGGACGTTGAGACAAGAGAGCACCTACTTCAGTCTCAGACGCATCAACCTCAAGAACGAAAGGCAGGACAGGGTTAGGATGAGCCAGAACTGGAGCAGCAGCAAAGGCAGTCTTAAGACTATCAAAGGCCTTAATGGCAGTAGGTGACCAATGGAGTGGATCATTCTCTTTACGGGTCATGTCTGTGATAGTTTTGACCAAGGAAGAAAAGTTTTTAATAAACTTTCTATAGTAATTGGCGAACCCCAAAAAACTTTGAATAGACCGAAGACCAACTGGGCTAGGCCACTTCAGAACTGCAGATAACTTGTCACGATCCATGGAGAACCCTGCAACGGAGATAACATAAACTAGGAAGGTTACTTGAGTCTGATGGAACTCACATTTCTCAAGTTTACAAAACAGGCTGTTCTCACGTAGTCTCTGAAGAACCCGTGTAACATCAGAACAATGAGCCTCAAGTGTGGGTGAGTGTATGAGGATGTCGTCACACACAACACACTGTTGCAGCAACATATCTCGTAGGACATCATTAATAAATTCCTGGAAAACAGCAGGAGCATTACATAGGCCAAAGGGCATTACAAGATACTCATAATGCCCGCTCCTGGTGTTAAATGCTGTTTTCCATTTGTGGCCCTCCTTGATCCTAACGAGATTGTACGCTCCTCTCAAATCAAGCTTAGTAAAGACCGTAGCTCCCTTGAGGCGGTCAAAGAGTTCCGTAATGAGCGGAATAGGGTAAGCATTCTTAATGGTAAGACGATTAAGACCCCTATAATCGATGCATGGTCTTAACTCACCACCCTTTTTCTTCACAAAGAAGAAACCAGCCCCTGCAGGAGAGCAGGATTTGCAGATGATCCCCCGCGACAGAGCATCGGAAACATACTAATCCATAGCACAATTCTCTGCATCAGACAGAGGGTAAACCTGGCCCCGAGGAGAAATGGCTCCGGGTTGCAGGTCTATGGCACAATCGTTAGACCGGTGAGGAGGCAACGTACCAGCACGCACCTTGTCAAAAATGTCTAGGAACTCTCGGTACTCCTCTGGCAATTGAGATACTGAAGAAGTGCACAAGACTTTAACTGGTTTCTGAAGACAAGTGGAAATACATTGCAGAGACCACGACAAAATTTCGGACCGAGAAAAAACAGGAATGGAGTGCTTCAATACAAAAGCACTGTCAATGAAATAGCCCACAGCACCGGAGTCAACAAGAGCCTGGGTGACTATGGAGGAGTCCACCCAGGAAAGGACAACCGTGACCAAAGGTTTCTCCTTTAGTGGTTCCGGGAACAAGGATAAACCACCCAAGGTCTGCCCCCGACAGGACCTTAGGTGTGAGCGTTTCACGGCAGTGTAGGACAAGACTTCAAAAGGTGGCCCTGTAACCCACAATAGAGGCAGAGCCCCTCCCTCCTCCTAAAGGCCCTCTCCGCCGCGGAGAGATGTGTGAATCCCAACTGCATGGGCTCAGCAGTACCTGGTGACTCGGGACCAGGAGGCATGGGAGGAGAGGGAGGCATGGGTGGGAACGAACACGTAGGAGACACCGGTACATGAGGCTTCCGCAAGCGCTCCTTGAAAGAAGGCCTCTCACTTAGTCTGATGTCAATTAGGATCAAAATAGACACCAATGCCTCAAGATCTTCTGGTAAATCTCTGGCAGCAACTTTATCTTTAATCGCATCAGAGAGCCCATGAAAGAAGGGGGCAACAAGGGCTTCATTGTTCCAGCCTACCTCTGCTGCAAGCGTACAGAACTCAATGGCATACTGAGCAACAGATCTTGTACCTTACAGAATGGACATGAGTCGTTTAGCAGCAGAGGAGGAGCGAGCTGGAACATCAAATACCCTTCGAAAGGAGGCCACAAATTCAGGGTAATTTGAAATCACAGGTTTATTAGTCTCCCACAAGGGATTAGCCCAGGCAAGAGCTGTGTCAGAGATGAGAAATCCCACCTTAGCTCTGTCAGAGGGAAATGCCTGAGGTAACATCTCAAAGTAAATGCCCACCTGGTTCAAAAACCCTCTGCACTGATTAGGATCGCCTCCATATCGCTGAAGTAGAGGTGCAGAACCGGACATGCTCCTGGTAGGCATAGGTGTAGCAGTGAAAACAGGAGCAGCCATAACTTGCGGGACACTTTGGTCCAAATGTGCAGTGCGAGTCAGCAGGGTTTGCAGGGCTAGTGCAAATTGATCCAAGCGGTGACCCTTTTTATCCATCCTGGAAATTATGGCGGGTAAAGGTGGCCCTTGCGTAATGTCAGGGTGCCAGGAATCAGACTGAGACGAGAAGTGCAAAAAAAATCACACCTTTATTAATAGCAAAAAATAATAAAAACTCCACGAGTCAAATAACAAGCTAGGAGTGAAAACTAGAGCTGGTAGTCAGACAAGCCGAGTCAGGAGCCAAAGCAAGTAGTCAGACGAGCCAGAATCAGGAACAAGGAGAACAGCAGAGTGAGGAATAAGCCAGGGATCAGGAACCAGGAGGGACGTCAGACAGCCAGGTAATACACAGGAGCTCTCACAAACAGGTCTGAGACAACGCAAGGGCAAAGCATACTGAAAAAAGGCCCTTTAAATAATAAGTGATGACATCACAATTCTGAGACTGCATCCTGTCTCACATGGATGATGTAAACCAGTCTGGCCATAAAAGGACGTACAGGAAGTGAGCAGCATCTCCCAGAATGCACCAAAGTCAGCAAGAGAGGTGAGTAAAATGGCTGCCAGCAGCACATGGCAAACAAGTCAGGAAAAAACCCTGACACTCAGACAAAAAGAAAGAGAGGTAGCCATAGCTTTCTGACCCCTACTCTTTCCAGAATAATGAAGATGATTGACGGAAATCCTTAGTTGCCTGTAAGTAAAACTTTAAGGCACGGACCACGTCCAAGTTATATAACATACGCTCCTTCTTAGGAGGAGGATTAGGACACAAGGAAGGAACAACAATTTCCTGATTAATATCCTTATTCGCAACAACCTTAGGAAGAAATCCAGGTTTGGTACGTAAAACCACCTTATCAGAATGAAATGTGAGATAAGGTGAATCACACTGTAACACTGAAAGATCAGAAACTCTTCGAGCAGAAGAAATAGCAACCAAAAATAGCAACCAAAAACAGAACTTTCCAAGATAATAGTTTAATACATATGGAATGCATAGGTTCAAACGGAACCCCTTGGAGAATTCGAAGAACTAAATTCAAACTCCAAGGAGGAGTAATTGGTCTAAATACAGGCTTAATCGTAGATAGAGCCTGACAAAAAGACTGAACATCTGGTACATTTGCCAAACGTTTGTGAAACAGAATTGACAAAGCTGAAATTTGTCCCTTTAAGGAACTCGCTGATAACCCTTTCTCCAATCCTTCTTGGAGAAAAGACAGAATCCTAGGAATCCTAACTTTACTCCATGAGTAACCCTTGGATTCACACCAATAAAGATATTTACGCCATATCTTGTGATAGATTTTTCTAGTGACAGACTTTCTAGCCTGTATCAAAGTATTGATAACCGAATCAGAGAATCCTCGCTTCGATAAAATCAAGCGCTCAATCTCCACGCAGTCTGCTGCAGAGAAATTAGATTTGGATGTTGGAAAGGACCTTGAATGAGAAGGTCCTGTCTCAATGGAAGTTTCCATGGTGGCAGAGAGGACATGTCCACTAGATCCGCATACCAAGTCCTGCGTGGCCACGCAGGCGCTATCAGGATCACTGAAGCTCTCTCCTGTTTGATTCGAGCAATCACGCGTGGGAGGAGAGGAAACGGTGGAAACACATAACTAGGCTGAACAACCAAGGCATCTATCAGTTCGGCCTGAGGATCCCTTGACCGGGATCCGTATCTTGAAAGCTTGGCATTCTGTCGGGATGCCATCAAATCCAATTCCGGTCTGCCCCATCTGAGAATCAATGAGGCAAATACCTCCGGGTGAAGTTCCCACTCCCCCGGATGAAAAGTCTGTCGACTGACAGATGACAAGAGTGGGCCTCCCCCCAACTGATTATCTTGGATACCTCTATCATCGCTAATGAACTCCTTGTTCCCCCCTGATGATTGACATATGCCACAGTCGTGATGCTGTCCAAATGGAATCTGATGAATTTGGCCGAAGCCAACTGAGGCCATGCCTGAAGCACATTGAATATTGTCTTCAGTTCCAGAATATTGATTGGAAGAAGAGACTCCACTTGATTCCAAACACCCTGAGCCTTCAGGGAGTTCCAAACTGCACCCCATCCCAGAAGGCTGGCATCTGTTGTCACTATCACCCACGAGGGTCTGCGGAAACAAGTCCCTTGGGACAGATGATCCGGCGACAACCACCAAAGAAGAGAGTTTCTGGTCTCTTGATCCAGATTTATCTGAGGAGATAAATCCGCATAATCCCCATTCCACTGTCCGAGCATGCACAGTTGCAGTGGTCTGAGATGAAAGCGAGCAAACGGAACCATGTCCATTGCCGCTACCATTAATCCGATTACTTCCATACACTGAGCCACTGATGGCCGAGGAATGGACTGAAGTGCTCGGCAAGTATTTAGAATCTTTGATTTTCTGACCTCCGTCAGAAATATTTTCATGGCTACCGAGTCTATCAGAGTTCCCAAGAAAGGAACCCTTGTCTGTGGGACAAGTGAACTATTCTCTATGTTCACCTTCCAGCTGTGAGTTCTCAGAAAAGAAAACACTGTGTCCGTGTGAGATTTTGTCAGATGATATGTGGATGCCTGAATCAGAATGTCATCCAGATAAGGCGCCACCGCTATTCCTCGCGGTCTGAGAACCGCCAAAAGAGACCCTAGAACTTTTGTGAAGATTTTGGGTGCTGTGGCCAATCCGAAGGGAAGAGCCACAAATTGATAATGTTTGTCGAGAAAGGTAAACCTTAGAAACTGATGATGATCCTTGTGGATAGGAATATGAAGGTAAGCATCCTTCAAGTCCATTGTAGTCATATATTGACCCTCCTGAATCATTGGTAAAATTGTTTGTATTGTTTCCATCTTGAATGATGGAACTCTTAGAAATTTGTTTAGACACTTGAGATCTAAAATGGGTCTGAACGTTCCCTCTTTTTTGGGAACCACAAATAGGTTTGAGTAAAACCCCTGTCCCTGTTCCAATTTTGGAACTGGACAAATTACTCCCATAGTAGAAAGGTCTTTTACACAGCGTAAGAACACCTCTCTTTTTTTCTGGTTTGCAGATAACTTTGAAAGATGAAATCTCCCTCTTGGTAGAAAGTCTTGAATTCCAATTGATAACCGTGGGTCACTATTTCTAGTGCCCAGGCATCCTGAACATCTCTTGCCCAAGCTTTAGCAAAGAAAGAGATTCTGCCCCCTACTAGATCCAGTCCCGGATCAGGGGCTGCCCCTTCATGCTGTCTTAGGAGCAGGAGCGGGCTTTTTGGATTGTTTACCCTTATTCCAGTTCTGATTAGGTCTCCAGACTGACTTAGATTGGGTAAAATTCCCTTCCTGCTTTGAGTAAGAAGAAGAAGTGGGGGGGTCCTCCTTTAAAGTTCCGAAAGGAACGAAAATTATTCTGTTTACCCCTCATTTTAACCGACTTATACTGAGGTAGGGAATGGCATTTACCTCCTGTAATATCAGAAACGATTTTCTTCAATTCTGGCCCGAAAAGGGTCTTACCTTTAAAGGGAATAGCTAAAAGCTTATGTTTTGATGACACATCAGCAGACCAAGATTTGAGCCACAATGCTCTACGTGCTAAAATAGCAAATCCTGCATTTTTTGCTGCTAATTTAGCAATTTGAAAAGCGGCATCATTAATAAAAGAATTAGCTAGCTTGAGAGCCTTAACTCTATCTAAGATGTCATCTAATGGAGTCTCAACCTTAAGAGACTCTTCTAGGGCCTCAAACCAAAAAGCTGTTGCAGTAGTTACTGGAACAATGCAAGCCGTAGGTTGTAAAAGAAACCCCTGATAAACAAATAATTTCTTTATTAGACCCTCTAATTTCTTATCCATAGGGTCTTTGAAAGCACAACTATCTTCAATAGGTATAGTAGTACGCTTAGCTAGGGTAGATATAGCTCCCTCTACCTTAAGGACCGTTTGCCATGAGTCCCGAATGGTATCTGATATGGGAAACATTTTCTTAAAATTAGGAGGGGGAGCAAATGGTATACCTGGTCTATCCCATTGCTTTCTAATAATTTCCGAAATTCTCTTAGGAACCGGAAAAACATCAGTGTAAGTAGGTACTTCCTAAGTAATAGGCGGAGGTGTTCAAGCTTAAATTTAAATGACATAGCATCCGAATCTGTCTGAGGTAAAACATTCCCTGAATCAGAAATTTCACCCTCAGACAGTAATTCCCTGACCCCCAACTCTGAGCACTGTGAGGGAACATCGGAAATAGCTAAAAAAGCATCAGAGGATTCAGTATTTACATTAATACCTGACCTACTGCGTTTACCCTGCAACACTGGTAATTTAGACAATACCTCTGTAAGGGTAGTTGACATAACTGCAGCCATCTCCTGCAGAGTAAAGGAATTAGGCGCACTAGAAGTACGGGCTAATCGGTGGGCCTACTCTGTATAGGGCTGTCCCTCTTGCCTTTTCAGTTCTCTGAACTTCAGCTGATGTGCCTCCGGCATGAGTCCATACCGGGCAAGGATGCGCTCCCTTACCGGATCATAGTTGGCTTGGTCTTCCGAGGGTACAGTGTGGAAAGCCTCCAAAGCCCTGCCGGCCAATTTCGGGAGAAGGATAGTGACTAGGTCGGCATCGGCAACCCCCTGCAATCGCCACTGGGTCTCAAACAGCTGAAGATAACAGTTGATCTCCTCCGCCCCATCATCCGGGAAAGCCTGGAAGGCGGCATGGGTTAGCTTCTTGGGTCTGGTATGAGAAGCTAGGGGGTCTGGCACAATTTCCCCCATAGACTGCAGCTTCATTAAGTGTACCTTAGTGGCGTCTGCAATGACCCTAGTAACAATCTCCTCGGGGGGGGGGGGTGGTTAGGTCCATAGAGGTCCAGTCGCCACTGGATCTGCCTCTGGAGATCAGACATGGTGGTCTCTGGGGTTGAGGCAGTACTGGGCCGTCTACTGCTTGGGTCGTCTTCCAACCCACCCGCCAGCTCGTTAGCCTGATGACACTCCATCAGTTCAGCTACTTTTCCATCCGGCAAGGACGTCAAGTGATGGTTTGGACGGTCCAGGTAATCTGAAGCATCCCACCGCTGCCACCACACTCAGGCGCTTGTTTTATTTAGCTGGTTTCTTGGAATTAAAGGGTTATTGTGACGGATCCCGGCTACCCCGACTGGGTAGCTCCGCCAATGGATCCTCTTGCTGCCTGGAACCTGCCCCTATGTAGCGGAGAAAGTGATTCTAGTAGGAGCTCACCCAAATAACTAGACAGACTAGCATTCAGGTGAAACGAGAACTGATTTTATTGGAAAACACACACTCCTTTTATACACAAACACAGGGTCTTATCTTGCTCCCAAAGCTCCTGTCATTCCCGCTCCTTCAGACAGGCTAGCGCCTGCCATAGCAGCCACAGTCCCACAGAGAGCCAGGACACAATGTGGTGGTTTTGGAGTGATCCCGGGGGGGAAAGCTCTCGGTCCCCAGATGCCACAGTGCAAAAAGCAGCTTGATTTGTTAATGGGGGCCGGAGATATAGCCCAGTAAAGAAAGGGGGTAGGGGTGTCCAAAACCCCTGGTTCCCAAAGTAGCTCCCCTCCGGCAATCACCCCACCTCTTGTCCTCCCTAGGGGCTACCAAAAGAGCGGAGCTCTGAGGCAAACGGCCGATGGAGCGACCAGGGGTAAAGTTATGGGATATCTAGCATGAAGCGGCCGACCGGGAGTTCCAGGAGACCGGCTAGTCTGAGAGGTTAGGCGGGTGTTTGGCCTTGATGTGGCCGACCAGCAGTTCCAGGAGGCCTGCCAGCCTAGGAGGGTTTTCCTGGTAAGGAATCAGCTCTTTCAAGAACAGGTTCACATACATTTCTAACCAATGGGAAGGGTTTGACGATTGCGGTTGCTCTGAGAAACCTAAAACCAACAAGAAATGAGAGGGGGTGAGGTAGTAGGGGTTTTACCCTTGTAGCCCGGTATCCGTGACAGTTATGAAAAACAAAATTTTCCTAGCATGAAAAACTTATTTTCTTTCCTATGGCATGGAGAGTCCACGATTTAATTCCAATTATTAGTGGAAATGCAACTCCTGGCCAGCAGGAGGAGGCAAAGACCGACCCAGCAAAGCTGTTAAGTGTCACTTCCCATACACATAATTCCCAGTCAGTCATTCTCTTTGCCTCTGTCACGGGAGGATGTGCGAATATGGTGTCTGAAGATATTTAATCCTTTAATGGGTACTTTTCCCTGCAAGCAAGGATTGGGGTTATGCTGTGTCCATGTCAATCTCTTTAGTAAGAGTAATTGTGGCTTTTAGCAGTTGGAATATGGCGAGGTAGTCTTTGCTTACCTTCCAACATTTACGATACCCCTCTATAGAAAACCTGGGTTGGTTACTCTGGCAGATGACCTGGAGAAAAAGAAAAACAGAGTCTAGTTGGGTCATACATACCTTAAGAGCTGTCTACTGCCCTGCAGCTGGATCCACAGGTGTGTTTACCTTCCATAGTTGGAGGGACTCAGCCATTTAGAGGTTAAATTCCTCTGTGGACATCAAATGGGACATATTTATCCTATATATATATATATATAGGATTTACATGGGGCAGCAACAGTCAGGGCAATAAACTGCTTCTGGGGATTTAAGGGGTTAATGCATCTCTTTTTTTAGGAGGCTGGGCATGTGAGGCTCTTATGGGATTTTTGTTGTCCTCTACAGAGTGCATTTATGGCTAATATTGAGCTAGGGCATGGTGGAACAGTGTTGTGAAAGTTTTCAAGCCGGTTTAATGTTTAATCTGCATTTAATTTAGGACGGCATTTGCTTTATTTAGATTGCTTCTATGGCAGTTTTCTTAGCGCTGTGGCTGCTTGCTTTATAATGGCGCAGTTACTTTTTCTAGGTGCGATCACGTGATCGCTCTCCAATCTTCATTTTCGGCCTCTCTCCTTGCCAATTTGGAAAGCGGAGGGTTGCAGCGTAGGTCAGCTCAGTTTTAAGCTGGTGGCTGAGAAAAAACGATCACTTGTTTATAATACTTATGATTCTTTCCTCAGTTACACCGGAGGAGGTTTTCCTCGGTTTGAAATCTTTATGAGGAAAACTATGAATTACAGTGCAATTGGTTTCTGGGGAGTTTTTTTTTATTCAAAATAAAATAAATATTTATTTTCCTTACTTCCGATAGTATCTCTCTGAAAGGTTATAAAAGTGCAATAAGGTTCAGACTCCGTTTCAGTACTTGAAAGTGCATCTATGCACCTAAAAACTTTCAATAATTTTTAATTAGAAAGTGTTTTTTGGTGACATCTTTATTATTTAAATTCTAATAAAGTTTTGAATCCTACGGGTATTTGGTTTCAGGATATTTGTCTGTTAACCAATGCTTTTTCTACTTGGAGGCTGAGAAATCCTCACGTGCTTAAATAGAATCTAATACCATATCAGTTCCATCTATCAGCTTTCCCCTCGAAAGTCCTAACCTTTAGCAGTTTTTCATATGCAGTGCACTGCGGTTCCTCTAATCTAGTTCCTGGGGTCGTTTTATTTGCCAGGAGTTCTTGCAGTGCAAATAACTTCTGGAGTTTTCTGCAGCTTTGTCAGCTTTTCCCATTAATGGGAAAAGAGGAAAACTAACAACTAGATTTAGAGTTTTGCGTTAGAAGGGGTGCGTTAGCTAAGCGTGTTTTTTTCCCCCCGCACCTTTTAAACAACGCTGGTATTGAGAGTTCTCTGAAGGGCTGCGTTAGGCTCCAAAAAGGGAGCGTACAGGCATATTTACCGCCACTTCAACTCTCAATACCAGCGTTGCTTACGGACACGGCCAGCTTCAAAAACGTGCTCATGCACGATATCCCCATAGGAAACAATGGGACAGTTTGAGCTGAAAAAAAACCTAACACCTGCAAAAAAGCAGCGTTCAGCTCCTAACGCAGCCCCATTGTTTCCTATGGGGAAACACTTCCTAAGTCTGCACCTAACACCCTAACATGTACCCCGAGTCTAAACACCCCTAACCTTACACTTATTAACCCCTAATCTGCCGCCCGCTATTGCTGACCCCTGCATTATATTATTAACCCCTAATCTGCCGCTCCGGACACCGCCGCAACCTACATTATCCCTATGAACCCCTAATCTGTTGCCTCTAACACCGCCGACCCCTATATTATATTTATAAACCCCTAATCAGCCCCCCCCCAACGTCGCCACTACCTTACCTACACTTATTAACCCCTAATCTGCCGACCGGACCTCGCCGCCACTATAATAAATGTATTAACCCCTAAACCGCCTCACTCCCGCCTCAAAAACCCTATAATAAATTTTATTAACCCCTAATCTGCCCTCCCTAACATCCCGACACCTAACAAAGTATTAACCCCTAATCTGCCGACCGGACCTCACCACTACTCTAATAAATGTATTAACCCCTAAAGCTAAGTCTAACCCTAACACCCCCCCTAAGTTAAATATAATTTTTATCTTACGAAATAAATTAAATCTTATTAAATAAATTATTCCTATTTAAAGCTAAATACTTACCTGTAAAATAAACCCTAATATAGCTACAATATAACGAATAATTATATTGTAGCTATTTTAGGATTTATATTTATTTTACAGGCAACTTTGTATTTATTTTAACTAGGTACAATAGCTATTAAATAGTTAATAACTATTTAATAGCTACCTAGTTAAAATAATTACAAAATTACCTGTAAAATAAATCCTAACCTAAGTTACAATTAAACCTAACACTACACTATCAATAAATTAATTAACTAAACTATCTACAATTAAATCAACTAAACTAAATTACAAAAACAAACAAACACTAAATTACAAAAAATAAAAAAAGATTACAAGAATTTTAAACTAATTACACCTACTCTAAGCCCCCTAAAAAAAATAACAAAGCCCCCCCAAATAAAAAAAAAATGCCCTACCCTATTCTAAAATAAAAAGTTAACAGCTCTTTTACCTTACCAGCCCTTAAAAGGGCCTTTTGCGGGGCATGCCCCAAAGAAAACAGCTCTTTTGCATTTAAATACACATACAATACCCCCCCCCCAACATTACAACCCACCACCCACATACCCCTAATCTAACCCAAACACCCCTTAAAAAACCTAACACTAAGCCCCTGAAGATCTCCCTACCTTATCTTCACCACGCCGGGTATCACAGATCCGTCCAGAAGAGGGTCCGAAGTCTTCATCCTATCCGGCAAGAGGAGGTCCAGAAAAGGGTCCGAAGTCTTCATCCTATCCGGCAAGAAGAGGACATCCGGACCGGTAGACATCTTCATCCAGGCGGCATCTTCTTTCTTCTTCCATCCGGCGCGGAGCGGGACCATCTTGAAGCAGCTGACGTGGATCCATCCTCTTCTTCCTGCGACTCCAGACGAATGAAGGTTCCTTTAAGTGACATCATCCAAGATGGCGTCCCTCGAATTCCGATTGGCTGATAGGATTCTATCAGCCAATCGGAATTAAGGTAGGAAAAATCTGATTGGCTGATTGAATCACCCAATCAGATTCAAGTTCAAACGGATTGGCTGATCCAATCAGATTGAGCTTGCATTCTATTGGCTGATCTAAATACCAGCGGGCGACCAAAACCAGCGTTAGGACCCCCTAACGCTGGTTTGGACGGCTAACGCAGAACTCTAAATCTAGGCGTATGAATTTATCTAAAACAAAGAATCCGACTCTGCTAGCCTCTCAGTTATCTGAAGAGGTTCATTCCTCAGTGGCTCTGAGGACAAGATCTCGGATTCTGAGACTCCTGTTGCTAGTATAGCAGAGCCAGAGGAGGTTAATTTTAGATTTAAGCTGAAGCTCCTCCGTTTGCTCTTGAAGTAGGTTATAGCTATAATGGAGGACTCTGACAGAGACACCTAAAAAGTTTACAATCAGGGTATTTGATATTTCCAGTTTCAGATTGTATAAAGGACATGTTAGCTCAGGAATAAGATCCTGGGATTTCTTTCTCCCCGTCCTGTCTTTTTTTTTTTTTTTTAAAGAAAATATTTTTTCTGTTGATGTGTGCCTAAGGCACTATTTTCTCTTTAACAAGAGATCTGCTATTACCCCTTGAGGATAGTTCCTCTTGCAAGGACCCTATGTATAAGAAGCTGGATGCTTATTTAAGAAGGATGTATATTCATCAGAATCCTTTTATTGGTGCGACTTCTTGTCAACCTCATTTCTGAGGAGAGTACCATAGAGGAGATCAAGGATAGGATCAAGGCTTTTCAACTAGCTAATATTTTATCTGTGATGCCAGCATGCAAGTCGTTAGGCTGAGAGCCAATAATTTATCTTTGCAGTTCTTCTCGCAGAGTTCCATGGGTAAAAGTCTTGGTCTGCAGATGTAGCATCCAAGTCTCAACTTTTGTCTTTTCATCCCTTTTGTAAATTTAAGGGACAGAAGTTTTTCTCCTCTTCTTTCAAGCCGAAGTAACCTAGGACTTCATGGAGGTCTAGCCAACCTTGGAATAAGAGCAAAAAGTCCAATAAGCCTTCCTGTGACTTTAGTCAGCATTAAGAGACCGCCCCCAATCCTCTCTTGGATCAAGTAGGGGACAGGTTTTGCAGGATCTGCAGTGGCCCAGATCTTTGGGCAGTGGAAGTAGTTTCCTATGGATACAGGATAGAGTTCAAGTCCTGTCCTCCTAGGGGCAGATTTATCCTGTCAAGGATATCAGTAAACCAGGTGAAGAGAAAATCCTTTTTAATCTGTGTAAAGGACCCAACTTCTCTGGTACTGATTGTTCCAGTTCCCTTGGCAGAACAGGGTCTAGGATTCTATTCAAACCTTTTAGTGATTCCCAAGAAAGAAGGAACTTTCCGACCCATATTGTACCTCAAGTTTCTCAGAAAGTTTCTCATGGTTCTGTCCTTCAAAATGGAGACTATTTGTTCTATTCTACTCTTGGTTCAGGAGGGTCAGTTCATGATTACCATAGACCTGAAGGACATGTATCTTCAGAAATAGGGAACATCACCTATTTCTGCGTATTGCTTTTTCTAGACAAACAATTCCAGTTTGTTGCCTTTCCCTTTGGCCTTGCTATGGCTCTATCAATCTTTACTAAGGTTCTAGGGGCCCTATTGACGGTGGTCAGATCTCAGGAAATAGCGGTGGCACCATACCTGGACAAATTCTTGGTTCAGGCGCCATCGTTTCAGTTAACAAAATCTCTTACTGAGATGCTGTTAATTATTCTTCGTTCCCGCGGGTCGAAAGCAAATCTGGAGAAGAGTGTTTCCTGGTGCCTTCCTCAAGGGTGTTTTTTTTCTTTCTTATTGGGAACGATTTAGTCTCTCGGTCTATGAAGATTTTTCTGACAGATGTCAGAAAATCCTTCTTGTCGTTCTCTTCAGTCCTCTATCCGTCCATCAGTGGCTTAGTGTATTGAAGTCTTTGGTTGCTTCCATGGACATTATTCCATTTTCTAGTTTCCATCTGAAACCTCTACAGTTATGAATGCTCAGACAATGGAACAGGGACCACTCTGATCTCCCGCAGAGGATAGCTCTAGACCCCCTAACAAGAAACTCGTTATCTTGGTGGATGTAGCAAGTTCATCTGTCTCAGCGTACATGCTTCCTGAAACTATCCTGGGTGATTGTGACCACAGATGCCAGCCTGTCGGGCTGGGGAGCAGTTTGGGGGTTCTTTAAGGGCTCAGGGTCTTTGGACTTGAGAAGTCTTCCCGTCCCATAAACATCCTAGAGTTGAGCGCAATCTTCAATGCTCTATCAGCCTTGCCTTAACTAAGTTTAGTCCGGATTATCAGATTCCAATCGGACAGCATCCTCGGTGGTGACTCGTGGTTTTTCTTAGGTCATTGATACCATGCTTCAGGCTCATAAACCTGTTTCTCGAAAGATTTACCATAAGGTATGACTTAGGTACCTTTATTGGTGTGAATCGAAGGGTTAAGGGTACCCCAATGTTTCTCTTTTTCTCAGGATAACCTGGAGAAAGGTTTATCAGTCAGTAATCTAAAGGGTCAGATTATCGGTACCATCTGTTTTTTGCTCACATGTCTGGTGGTTTAGCCAGATGTTCAATCTTTTGTGCAGGCCTTGGCAGATTCAGGCTTGTGTTTAAACCGGTTGCTTCCTCTTGGAGTCGTAATCTTATTTTTAGAGTTCTGCTGTTGGCTCCGCTTGAGCATATGCAAGCAGTTGATATTAAATTATTAGATTGGAAGATTTTTGTTTCTTGTTGCTATTTCTTCAGCTCGCAGAATTTCCGTGTTTTCGGTTCTGCAGTGTGATCCCCTTTCCTTATTTTTCATGTGGAGAAGGCAGTTCATTGTACTAGTTGGGATTTCTTCCCAAGGTAGTATCGGATCTCAATATCTAACTGAAAATTGTTGTTCCTTTAATTTGTCCTAATCTTTCTTCTCAAGAAGGATCTCGTATTGCATAGCCTGGTTGTTGTGCGTTCTCGAATTTGTTTTCTTTTAAGCAACTAAAGGATTTTCGGCAATCATTTGCCCAGTTCTTTTTTTTCCTCTGGTTTAAGTAAGGATCTGAAGACCTCTTCAACTTCTTTTTTTTCTCTGGTTGAGAAGTGTTAACCGGTTTGCTTATTAGACAGCTGGACTAAATTCGAGAGAATTTTGGCTCATTCTACTAGGGCTGTCTTTTCTCCTGGGCTTTCAAAATTGAAAATCTGTGGAGTAAATCCGCAAGGCGGCCCTTGGTTCCCCATTGTATACTTTTTCCAAAGTTTCCTTTGGGAGAAACGTTCTTCGAGCGGTGGTGCCTTCTGTTTAGGTCCGCCTGTCTTGTTCTCCCCTCCTTTTCATTCTGTGTCCTCTAGCTTTCGTGATTCAGATAGAGCATGAAATTTTAAGCAACTTTCTAATTTGCTCCTATTCTCACATTTTCTTCATTCTCTTGGTATCTTTATTTGAAATGCAAGAATGTAAGTTTAGATGCAGGCCCATTTTTGGTGAACAACCTGGGTTGTCCTTGCTGATTGGTGGATAAATTCATCCACCAATAAAAAGGTGCTATCCAGAGCCTGAACCAAAAAAAAAAAAAAGCTTAGATGCCTTCTATTTCAAATAAAGATAGCAAGAGAACAAAGAAAAATGATAATAGGAGTAAATTAGAAAGTTGCTGAAAATTGCATGCTCTCTGAATCACGAACGAAAACATTTGGGTTCAGTGTCCGTTTAAGACTGCACATTTCTGGTACAAACCTCAGGCACCTCTATATCTTTGTTTTATCTTTTTCCCTTTTACTTCGGCCAAATGACTGGGGATTATGGGTAAGGGAAGTGACACTTAACAGCTTTGCTGGGGTGCTCTTTGCCTCCTCCTGCTGGCCAGGAGTTGAATTCCCACTAGTAATTGGAATGAAATCGTGGACTCTCCATGCCCGGAAAGAAAGAAATTTATCAGGTAAGCATAAATTTAGTTTTTGTTGAAAAGTAAGGTTGTAGGCTCAGGAGTGTGCATGTCTGTGGAGTACTATATGGTAGTAGTTTTGCTAAAATGTTATCTATTTGCAAGAGCAAAAGATGCCAGCACTATTTTCTACCATGTAGTGCTTCAGACACCTACCTATGTATCTCTTATTAAAGAATACTATGAGAACAAAGTAAATTTGATAATAGCAGTGAATTGGAAACTTTTTTTAACCCTTTAAGGACCAGCGACAACCTTTCTCTGGTTGTCGCTGGTCCTTATGGAGATTGCATTTTTAATAGCGCAGTCTCGCGGCTGTAAACGACCAGCGTCGTACAGGGTATGTGTCGTGGTCATTGAGGGGTTAAAATGGTATGCTCGGTCTGAATTACAAAAGAAAAGTTTGGGTTTCATATCCTTTTTAATGCACCTTTCAAATCAACTAAAACAGATGAATAAGTTTTCTAGGTAAAATGTTAAACAGTATTTAAAGGCATTGTAAAGTCAAAATTAAACTTTCAGGTAGAGCATGCAAGTTTAAACAACTTTCCAATTTACTGATTTGTTAAAAAAGCACACACATAGCAAGGAGCAGCAATGCACTACTGAGAGCTAGCTGCCGATTAGATGAGCCACTGACAAGAGGCATGTGTTTAGCTAGCACACAGTAATGCATTGCTACTTCTCCAACAGAGGATAAATTAAGCAAATTTAATAACAGTAAATTGGAAAGTTGTTTAAAGTTGTATGCACCATCTGAATCAAGAAAGAAAAAAGCAGGTTTTCCTTCTCACCCAGTAAGTAATTAATCTTAGGGATTAGCTGTACACAAACATAACTCGCTTTGAAATTAAAAGGAAATGTATAAGGGCCATTGTAAACTAGATTTTTCTTTGCATAAATGTTTTGTAGATGTTCCATTTATAGAGTCCCTCTGGGAGTGTTTATGTATAGTTAAATGTAAAGTTTTGCATATTTTTTTTTTAATAATATTGTGCTGATTTTCATACTCCTAACCAAGCCCCAAAGTTTTAGATGAATACTGTTGTCTACAGATACCTGTTGCTCCTGTTTGTATAATCTGTTATTTCATATGCAGGGTGGGGGGGGGGGTCTGTTTCTGTTTTCCCAGCCCCTTTCAGTGGGTGTCCCAGCCTAACCTCATCAACTGCGCTAAACTGGGAGCTTCTAAGTACATTTTCAAAAGGTTTGTACTAGATTTTTTTTTCTTCAGTATCTGTGCATATTCTTTTTTATAGTAGTGTCTTATTACATGAAGTTCTACAGTTGTATGCAAAAGTTTAGGCACCCCTGATAATTTCCATGATTTTCATTTATAAATAATTGGGTGTTTGGATCAGCAATTTCATTATATCAAAATAACTGAAGGACACAGTAATATTTCAGTAGTGAAATTAGGTTTATTGGATTAACAGAAAATGTGCAATATGCATCAAAATGAAATTAGAGAGGTGCATAAATTTGGGCACCCTTGTCATTTTGTTGATTTGAATACCTGTAACTACCTAGCACTGATTAATTGGAACACACAATTGGTTTGGTGAGCCCATTAAGCCTTGAACTTCATAGACAGATGCATCCAATCATGAGAAAAGGTATTTAAGGTGGCCACTTGCAAATTGTTGTTCTCTTTGACTCTCCTCTGAAGAGTGGCAACATGGGGGCCTCAAAACAACTCTCAAATAACCTGTAAACAAAGATTGTTCAACATTAGGAGAAGGCTACAAAAAGCTATTGCAGAGGTTTAAGCTGTCAGTGTCCACTGTGAGGAACATAGTGAGGAAATGGAAGACCACAGGCACAGTTCTTGTTAAGGCCAGAAGTAAAATATAGGAGAGGCAAAGGATGGTGAGAACAGTCAAAAAAACAATTTATTCGTACCTGATAAATTTATTTCTTGACACGGTGAGTCCACTGATCATCTTAATTACTGTTGGGAATATCACTCCTGACCAGCAGGAGGCAAAGAGCACCACAGCAAAAGCTGTTAAATACCACTCCCCCTACCCACAGTCATTCCACCAAAGTGAAAGGAGAAAGGAAGTAATCTAAGGTGCAGAGGTGCCTGAAGTTTATAGAAAAGCAAAATGTCTGAAAAACAGGGCGGACCATGGACTCACCATTTCAAGAAATAAATAAATGTATCAGGTAAGAATAAATTATGTTTTCTTTCTAATGACAAGGTGAGTCCACAGATCATCTTAATTACTGTTGGTAACCAATACCCAAGCTTGAGGACACGGATAATAAGGGCGGGACAAGACAGTTAACCTAAACAGAAGGCACCATTGCTTGAAGAACTTTCTCCCAAAAGAAGCCTCTGCTGAAGCAAAAGTATCAACTTTTGAAAAATTATGCAAAGATGACCAAGTCACAGCCTTGAAAAGCTGATCTACAGAAGCTCCATTTTTGAAAGCCCAAGAAGATGAAACAGCCCTCGTGGAATGAGCCGTGATTCTCTCAGGAGGCTGCTGACCAGCAGTCTCATATGCCTAGTGAATTACACTCCTCAACCAACAAGAAAGAGAAGTAGCCGTAGCTTTCTTACCCTTACGCTTCCCAGAAAAGACAACAAATAAAGAAGAAGACTGGCGAAAATTCTTAGTCGCCTGCAAATAATATTTCAATGCAAGAACCACATCCAGGATGTGCAACAAACACTCCTTATGAGAAGAAGGATTAGGACACAAATAAGGAACAACAATATCTTCATTAATATTCTTATCAGAAACAACCTTGGGAAGAAAACCCAAGGCAGTATGCAGAACTACCTTATCCGAGTGAAAAATAAGAAAAGGTGATTCATACTGTAAGGCTGAAAGCTCCGAAACTCTGAGCCGAAGAAATAGCCACCAGAAACAAAATCTTCCAAGAGGACATCTTAATATCCAAAGAATGCATAGGTTTAAACGGAGCCTGTTGAAGGACTCTAAGAACCAAATTAAGACTCCAAGGTGGAGTAGTAGACTTAAACACAGGTCGAATTCTAACCAAGGCCTGACAAAAAGAAAGAACATCTGCCAGGCACTTGCGCAATAAAACAGATAAAGCAGAAATTTGACCCTTCAGGGTACTAGCAGATAAACCTTTCTCCAAACGCTCCTGGAGAAAAGACAAAATCCTAGGAATCCTAACTCTGCTCCACGAGTAGCCTTTGGATTCACACCAATACAAATATATACGCCAAATCTTATAATAAATCTTCCTAGTCACAGGCTTACGAGCCTGAATCATAGTCTCAATGACTTACTCAGAAAAACCACGCTTAGAAAGAATCAAGCATTTAATCTCTAAGCAGTCAGCTTCAGAGAAACAAGATTTGGCTGAAGGAAGGGACCCTGCAGAAGCAGGTCCTTCCTTAATGGAAGCCGCCAAAGTGAAAGGGAAGACATCTCCACCAGATCTGCAAACCAGATTCTGTGAGGCGACGCCGGAGCAATGAGAATCAACGATGCCCTCTCTTGTTTGACCCGAGCAATGACCCGAGGAAGAAGAGCAAATGGAGGGAACACATATGCCAGACTGAAAGTCCAAGGAACTGCCAGAGCATCTATCAGAACAGCCTGAAGATCGTTTGACCTTGACCCGTACCTCGGGAGCTTGGCATTCTGACGAGATGCCATGAGAGCCAACTCGGGCTGCCCCCAACTGAGAATCAAGCTGGGAAAGACCTCTGGATGAAGTTCCCACTCACCTGGATGAAAAGTCTGTCTGCTCAGAAAAACCGCTTCCTAATTGTCCACCCCTGGAATGTGGATAGCAGACAGACAACAGTTGTGAATCTCCGCCCACTGAATAATCTTGGCTACCTCTCATGGCCAAGGAACTCTGGTTTCCTCCCTGATGATTGATGTAAGCCACTGACGTTATGTTGTCTGACTGAAACCTGATAAACTGGGTTGAAGCTAGCTGAGGCCAGGCTAGAAGAGCATTGAAAATTGCTCTCAGTTCCAAAACATTTATTGTAACAACCGACTCCTCCCGAGTCCATAGACCCTGAGCCCTTAATGAACCACAGACGGCACCCCAGCCCAGCAAACTGGCATCCGTGGTTACAATCACCCAGGCAGGTCTGCGAAAGCAAGTTCCCTGAGAGAGAAGATCCTGAGACCACCATGGAAGAGAATCTCTGGACATCTGATCTAGAACAATCTTTGGAGATAGATCTGCATAATCCCCGTTACACTGTCTGAGCAAACATAACTGCAGAGGAACCGAGCAAATGGAATGATGTCCATGACAAAAAATCAGACCTTTAACCTCCATGCACTGAGCCACTGATGGCCGAGGAAGGGACTGAAGAGCAAGACGCGTATTGAAAATCTTTGACTTTCTTGCTTCTGTCAGAAAAATTTTCATCTCTAGAGAATCTCTGATGGTCTCCAAAAATACCACTCTTGTAGCCGTAATTAAGGAACTTATTCCTAAATTCACGATCCAACCGTGGGAGCACAGAAAAGACAACTCCATATGGGAGTTTGCTAGTTGAAAAGATGGAGCCTGAACTAGACTGTCATCCAGATAAGGAGCTACTGCAACACCCTTAATTCGAAGCACCGCCAACTATGCTCCCAATACCTTTGAAAAAATTCTGGGAGCTGTTGCCAGACCAAAAGGAAGAGCTACAAACTGAAAATGTTTATCTAGAAAGGCAAATCTTAGGATCCCTGTGAATGGGAATATGCAGATACGCATCCTTTAGATCCACTGTGGTCATGAACTGACCTTCCTGAACCAAAGGAAGAATGGAACAAATAGTTTCCATCTTGAAAGACGGAACACTGAGAAACAGGTTTACACTCTTGAGATCTAAAATAGGTCTGAAAGTTCCCTCCTTTTTGGGAACGACAAAGAGATTGGAATAAAAACCCAGACCCTGTTCCTGAACCGAAACAGGAACTCTCACTCCCATGTCGGAAAGATTCTGAACACAACGTAAGAACGTCTCTCCTTTTATCTGGTTTACAGATAACCTGGAGAGAAGAAACCTGCCTCTGGGAGGAAAATTCTTGAACTCCAGTTTGTAACCCTGGGACACGATATCTACCACCCAGGGATCCTGAACATCTCAAACCCAAGCTTGAGCAAAGAAAGAGAGTCTGCCCCCCACAAGAAGCCAAACATCCCCAGTGCCTGCAAAACTGCCATACAATGAACAGTTAACCTAGAAGGCTGATTGTATATTTAGACAGAATTAACTGTCAAAGTGCCAAATTCTACTATATCAAAAACAGGGAAAAAAATAGGCACTTACCTCAAAAATCTGTCCGGCAGCAGGACAGCTCACTTGGTATGAGAGGGGATTCCTACCTCACATGAACCTGTGAAAAAAAAGGCTGAGTAAACTTACTCAAACTTTCAACCAAGGGCAGCATGAAATTACTTGGGAGGCCCAGTGGGATTATACCCCACAAGTTCCCAAATGCTTAAAAGCCACCACTTGCTCTACTGAAGAGACTGACATGGACTACGGCTAAACCCCAAAGAAAACCAGAGCAAACTTGCTCTGCTTAAAAAATAAACTCTTGATTGAAGAATCAGACACCTATCTTTACCCATCCTTGCAACTGATACAAGCAAAGAGAATGACTGGGAATTGTGGGTAGGGGGAGTGGTATTTAACAGCTTTTGCAGTGGTGCTCTTTGCCTCCTCCTGCTGGTCAGGAGTGATATTCCCAACAGTAATTAAGATGATCCGTGGGCTCACCGTGTCATTAGAAACAGCTCACAGACCACCTCCAAAGACCTACATCATCTTGCTGCAGATGGTGTCACTGTGCATCGTTCAACAATTCAGCCTATGGGAGAGTGATGCAGAAGAAGCCTTTTCTGCACACAAGCCACAAACAGAGTCATTGAGGTATGCAAACACACATTTGGACAAGTCAGCTTCATTTTGGAAGAAGGTGCTGTGGACTGATGAAACAAAGATTGAGTTATTTGGTCATAACAAGGGGCGTTATGCCGGGTGGCAAAAGAACACAGCGTTCCAAGACAAACACTAGCTACCCACAGTAAAATTTGGTGGATGTTTCATCATGCTGTGGTGCTGTGTGGCGGTACTGGGAATCTTGTTAAAGTTGAGGGACGCATGGATTCCACTCAATATCAGCAGATACTTGAGAATAATGTTGAGGAATCAATCACAAAGTTGAAGTTACGCTGGAGCTGGATATTTCAACAAGACAATGACCCAAAACACTGCTCAAAATCTACTCTGGCATTTATGCAGAGGAACAAGTACAATGTTCTGGAATGGCCATCCCAGTCCCCAGACCTTAATATCCTTGAAAATCTGTGGGGTGATATGAAGCGGGCTGTCCATGCTCGGCAACCATAAAACCTAACTGAACTGGAGATGTTTTGCAAGGAGGAATGGTCCAAATACTCCAAAATACCTTCATCCAGAATCCATGCACTCATTACAGGCTATAGGAAGCGTCTAGAGGCTGTTATTTCTGCTAAAGGAGGCTCTACTAAATATTATTGCAATATTTCTTTTGGGGTGACCAAATTTATGCACCTGTCTAATTTCGGTTGGATGCATATCGCACATTTTCTGTTAATCAAATAAAACGAATTTCACTACTGAAATATTACGGTGTCCTTCAGTTATTTGATAGATCAAAATAAAATTTCTGATCCAAACACCCAATTATTTATAAATGAAAATCATGGAAATTGTCAGGGGTGCCTAAACTTTTGCATATGACTATGTAAATTGGTGTATAGTTACTGTCCTTTTAAGTATGCTTTCATATGAATGATATATACTAGAGCAGAAAATTCAGATATATATTGTAATTACTTGGTGTGATCATAGTTGAATATTAACTTCTAGTGTTGCAAGACACACTGTATGGCCGTTTCTTATGGATGGTTTCAAAATGTAAGATTAGTTTAAAACTTCAAACAGTGACATTTAGAAAACAAGTCAGCAACAATGTGTCATATGGTACTTTTCATTTTAAGTGCGAGCGTCTGATAACAGATTTTTTTAATCAATTCATTCACATTGAAAGGATCACGGAATGGATGCTCTTGTAATCCTCTGCAAAGATGATTTATAAGCACTCCACTATTTGGCAGAGGTATCAACTTAAACAAGTGTGAAACAAAAATGGTAGGGCAACAGAACAATAGATTCAGTTATGTTAGTAAAGCAGAACAGGGACATTTAGAAAGAAATGTTAAGTTTGTGGTTTCATGCACAATTACAAATACATTTTAAAGGCTTTAAAACACTAGAATTTGGGGGGAAACAAAAAATAAAAAAAAATATTTTAGAAGTTTGTGACTATGCAGCATAATTTTTTTCAAGACTAATATAAACATTAAATGGATGCAATAGGTAATGATTTTTTGTACAAATGTTATGGCATGTTTCACAACCGATTTGCATTGGTAGGTTTGTAGATTATTTTTCTGTAGTCTGTAATTAGATTGCATTTCTTCCATATGACCTTTATCATATATATATTTAGGATTTGCTGGTGTATTTGACTGAGGAAAGAATCGGTTGTAGGTGACCATAAATCCTGATACAAGCTATTTAGAAAACCTGCAATCCTATTCCAAAGTGCTGTTAATAGTTCTAAGAGGTCCCCATCACATACTCCTTGTTTCCAGACAAGAAGCCTAAAGATTAGTTCTGTAGGTAAGGAAATCCTTCATTTTTCCTGGAATGGGTAAAGCGAGAACTTGATAGGTAGTGAGGAAGCAGCGAAGTGCTTTCCGGCACAAGTGTCGGAGTGATGATAGTACTCGAGGGGATGTCCAAAATTGCACATGTCCATCTCTGTTCCTAAAAAGAAATGATGTCATTAAATATAAACTACAAATATATGATATCAAGCTGGCTAAAATGTATTATAGTGAAACACTGGCTAATGAGAGATTTATCAGTATTAGCAGTATGTTTGCTAGTATTACCCACAGCACTAAATATAATAAATAGGCTGTTTAACCCTTTAAACCCATGAAATTTCACTACATGTACAGTCAAGTGTATTTCCAAACTACAGTGCCCTTTAATATAAATATATACATTTATTATTTAGCACTGTGAAATCTGTTGTAGTTCTTTAAATAACTGATGATAAAAGTAAAAACAATAAGTATTACTTTGTAACTATCTTTAGTAAAATTAAATAAATGTATGCATACCTGATAAATTAATTTATTTCCTTGCCACTAGGTGGAGGCAAACATTCCCAAAACACCAAGAGCCCTATAGAAACCCATATCACCTCACAGGTAAATCAGTCTGAAGTATAGCCAAGCTAGTAAGGTAGTTAAAGTAATGAGCAAAAAAAAAAAATAGGAGCAGGGAGAGGGAAAAAAATAATAAAACAAACCCAAAAAACAAGGTGAGTTCTCGTGGACTCTCAACCCCATGAAAGAAATGAATAACAGGTAAATTGTTTTCTTTCATACAGGTGGTGAGAGTCCACAACCCATTACTCCTGGGAACTAATACCCAAGCAGTGAAGTCCATAAGTAATGAGAAATAAGGGTGGAATAAAAAAAAAAAAAATCTCACAATGAAACAAAATCCACAACCCAAAAGAACTCAAAGAATGAGCACGAAAATATATAAAATGAATCCTCCCTCCAAGACCAGCCATCTGGGTGCAAATAGTTCCAGTAAAAAAAAATGCACTCTCAGAATTTTCCAAACAAAAAAAGTCTGCTTTATTGGATGACGTTTCAGGAATATAACATCCTTTTCATCAGATCAAAAAAGTGAACATATATGGTGCAAAATCACACAATATTTAGTGACAAACAAAGCTCTCACAACACATACCCCTCATGAAAACGTGCGCCACACAGTGATTTGGAACGCATCTGTGCATTCCATCCAGCCGAATGTGCCCAAGTGCTATACAATCTACCAAACAAAATGTTCTTGGTATGTGAGCAAGTTCCTAGCTCGTGACAAACACAAAACAATCTGTGATAAAAAAAACATAATATATACATTGGTTTTTTTTCTAACTGATCTGGAAGAATGAGCAGTAATCTGACTAAGAGAAGGCTGACCCACCTCCAAGTAGATCTATGGATCAAAAAGTTAAAACCAAGAAACAGCAGAAGCTTTCTGACACTGGAACCAGAAAAGAGACCAAACTAGATGTTTGCATGCAAACCTAGAAGCATCTTCATAGTTCTTTAAGGCTCCTACAACATCTAAGTTTAGAAGAAGCCACTCTAAAGAACTCTTAGGATTAGGACAAAGAATGGACAACAAATCCCCGACTTATAAAATCCAAACTCCCAACCTTAGGTAAGAAAACAAAGACCTCAAAACTGCCTTATCCCGACAAAAAAAAAACAAGATAAGGAAAATCACTAGAGATCAGACGGCTCAGACTCTTCTAGCAGAATAGATAGGCAAAAGGATTAAAAACAGAATTTATGTTTACCTGATAAATTACTTTCTCCAACGGTGTGTCCGGTCCACGGCGTCATCCTTACTTGTGGGATATTCTCTTCCCCAACAGGAAATGGCAAAGAGCCCAGCAAAGCTGGTCACATGATCCCTCCTAGGCTCCGCCTTCCCCAGTCATTCGACCGACGTAAAGGAGGAATATTTGCATAGGAGAAATCATATGATACCGTGGTGACTGTAGTTAAAGAAAATAAATTATCAGACCTGATTAAAAAACCAGGGCGGGCCGTGGACCGGACACACCGTTGGAGAAAGTAATTTATCAGGTAAACATAAATTCTGTTTTCTCCAACATAGGTGTGTCCGGTCCACGGCGTCATCCTTACTTGTGGGAACCAATACCAAAGCTTTAGGACACGGATGAAGGGAGGGAGCAAATCAGGTCACCTAAATGGAAGGCACCACGGCTTGCAAAACCTTTCTCCCAAAAATAGCCTCAGAAGAAGCAAAAGTATCAAACTTGTAAAATTTGGTAAAAGTGTGCAGTGAAGACCAAGTCGCTGCCTTACATATCTGATCAACAGAAGCCTCGTTCTTGAAGGCCCATGTGGAAGCCACAGCCCTAGTGGAATGAGCTGTGATTCTTTCAGGAGGCTGCCGTCCGGCAGTCTCATAAGCCAATCTGATGATGCTTTTAATCCAAAAAGAGAGAGAGGTAGAAGTTGCTTTTTGACCTCTCCTTTTACCAGAATAAACAACAAACAAGGAAGATGTTTGTCTAAAATCCTTTGTAGCATCTAAATAGAATTTTAGAGCGCGAACAACATCCAAATTGTGCAACAAACGTTCCTTCTTTGAAACTGGATTCGGACACAAAGAAGGCACGACTATCTCCTGGTTAATGTTTTTGTTAGAAACAACTTTCGGAAGAAAACCAGGTTTAGTACGTAAAACCACCTTATCTGCATGGAACACCAGATAAGGAGGAGAACACTGCAGAGCAGATAATTCTGAAACTCTTCTAGCAGAAGAAATTGCAACCAAAAACAAAACTTTCCAAGATAATAACTTAATATCAACGGAATGTAAGGGTTCAAACGGAACCCCCTGAAGAACTGAAAGAACTAAATTGAGACTCCAGGGAGGAGACAAAGGTTTGTAAACAGGCTTGATTCTAACCAGAGCCTGAACAAAGGCTTGAACATCTGGCACAGCTGCCAGCTTTTTGAGAAGTAACACAGACAAGGCAGAAATCTGTCCCTTCAAGGAACTTGCAGATAATCCTTTCTCCAATCCTTCTTGAAGAAAGGATAGAATCTTAGGAATTTTTACCTTGTCCCAAGGGAATCCTTTAGATTCACACCAACAGATATATTTTTTCCATATTTTGTGGTAAATTTTTCTAGTTACAGGCTTTCTGGCCTGAACAAGAGTATCAATAACAGAATCTGAGAACCCTCGCTTTGATAAGATCAAGCGTTCAATCTCCAAGCAGTCAGTTGGAGTGAGACCAGATTCGGATGTTCGAACGGACCTAGAACAAGAAGGTCTCGTCTCAAAGGTAGCTTCCATGGTGGAGCCGATGACATATTCACCAAGTCTGCATACCAAGTCCTGCGTGGCCACGCAGGAGCTATCAAGATCACCGATGCCCTCTCCTGATTGATCCTGGCTACCAGCCTGGGGATGAGAGGAAACGGCGGGAATACATAAGCTAGTTTGAAGGTCCAAGGTGCTACTAGTGCATCTACTAGAGTCGCCTTGGGATCCCTGGATCTGGACCCGTAGCAAGGAACCTTGAAGTTCTGACGAGAGGCCATCAGATCCATGTCTGGAATGCCCCACAGTTGAGTAATGTGGGCAAAGATTTCCGGATGGAGTTCCCACTCCCCCGGATGTAATGTCTGACGACTCAGAAAATCCGCTTCCCAATTTTCCACTCCTGGGATGTGGATTGCAGACAAGTGGCAGGAGTGAGTCTCCGCCCATTGAATGATTTTGGTCACTTCTTCCATCGCCAGGGAACTCCTTGTTCCCCCCTGATGGTTGATGTACGCAACAGTCGTCATGTTGTCTGATTGAAACCGTATGAACTTGGCCTTTGCTAGCTGAGGCCAAGCCTTGAGAGCATTGAGTATCGCTCTCAGTTCCAGAATATTTATCGGTAGAAGAGATTCTTCCCGAGACCAAAGACCCTGAGCTTTCAGGGGTCCCCAGACCGCGCCCCAGCCCATCAGACTGGCGTCGGTCGTGACAATGACCCACTCTGGTCTGCGGAAGCTCATCCCTGAGCATGCACAGTTGTAATGGTCTTAGATGAATGCGCGCAAAAGGAACTATGTCCATTGCCGCTACCATCAAACCTATTACTTCCATGCACTGCGCTATGGAAGGAAGAGGAACGGAATGAAGTATTTGACAAGAGTTTAGAAGTTTTGTTTTTCTGGCCTCTGTCAGAAAAATCCTCATTTCTAAGGAGTCTATTATTGTTCCCAAGAAGGGAACCCTCGTTGACGGAGATAGAGAACTCTTTTCTACGTTCACTTTCCATCCGTGAGATCTGAGAAAGGCCAGGACAATGTCCGTGTGAGCCTTTGCTAGAGGAAGGGACGACGCTTGAATCAGAATGTCGTCCAAGTAAGGTACTACTGCAATGCCCCTTGGTCTTAGCACCGCTAGAAGGGACCCTAGTACCTTTGTGAAAATCCTTGGAGCAGTGGCTAATCCGAACGGCAGTGCCACGAACTGGTAATGCTTGTCCAGGAATGCGAACCTTAGGAACCGATGATGTTCCTTGTGGATAGGAATATGTAGATACGCATCCTTTAAATCCACCGTGGTCATGAATTGACCTTCCTGGATGGAAGGAAGAATTGTTCGAATGGTTTCCATTTTGAACGATGGAACCTTGAGAAACTTGTTTAGGATCTTGAGATCTAAGATTGGTCTGAACGTTCCCTCTTTTTTGGGAACTACGAACAGATTGGAGTAGAACCCCATCCCTTGTTCTCCTAATGGAACAGGATGAATCACTCCCATTTTTAACAGGTCTTCTACACAATGTAAGAATGCCTGTTTTTTTATGTGGTCTGAAGACAATTGAGACCTGTGGAACCTCCCCCTTGGGGGAAGCCCTTTGAATTCCAGAAGATAACCTTGGGAGACTATTTCTAGCGCCCAAGGATCCAGAACATCTCTTGCCCAAGCCTGAGCGAAGAGAGAGAGTCTGCCCCCCACCAGATCCGGTCCCGGATCGGGGGCCAACATCTCATGCTGTCTTGGTAGCAGTGGCAGGTTTCTTGGCCTGCTTTCCCTTGTTCCAGCCTTGCATTGGTCTCCAGGCTGGCTTGGCTTGAGAAGTATTACCCTCTTGCTTAGAGGACGAAGCACTTGGGGCTGGTCCGTTTCTACGAAAGGGACGAAAATTAGGTTTATTTTTGGCCTTGAAAGACCTATCCTGAGGAAGGGCGTGGCCCTTGCCCCCAGTGATATCAGAGATAATCTCTTTCAAGTCAGGGCCAAACAGCGTTTTCCCCTTGAAAGGAATGTTAAGCAATTTGTTCTTGGAAGACGCATCCGCTGACCAAGATTTTAACCAAAGCGCTCTGCGCGCCACAATAGCAAACCCAGAATTTTTCGCCGCTAACCTAGCCAATTGCAAAGTGGCGTTTAGGGTGAAAGAATTAGCCAATTTAAGAGCACGGATTCTGTCCATAATCTCCTCATAAGAAGGAGAATTACTAGTGATCGCCTTTTCTAGCTCATCGAACCAGAAACACGCGGCTGTAGTGACAGGGACAATGCATGAAATTGGTTGTAGAAGGTAACCTTGCTGAACAAACATCTTTTTAAGCAAACCTTCTAATTTTTTATCCATAGGATCTTTGAAAGCACAACTATCTTCTATGGGTATAGTGGTGCGTTTGTTTAGAGTAGAAACCGCCCCCTCGACCTTGGGGACTGTCTGCCATAAGTCCTTTCTGGGGTCGACCATAGGAAACAATTTTTTAAATATGGGGGGAGGGACGAAAGGTATACCGGGCCTTTCCCATTCTTTATTTACAATGTCCGCCACCCGCTTGGGTATAGGAAAAGCTTCGGGGGGCCCCGGGACCTCTAGGAACTTGTCCATTTTACATAGTTTCTCTGGGATGACCAAATTCTCACAATCATCCAGAGTGGATAACACCTCCTTAAGCAGAGCGCGGAGATGTTCCAACTTAAATTTAAATGTAATCACATCAGGTTCAGCTTGTTGAGAAATTTTCCCTGAATCTGAAATTTCTCCCTCAGACAAAACCTCCCTGGCCCCCTCAGACTGGTGTAGGGGCCCTTCAGAAACAATATCATCAGCGTCCTCATGCTCTTCAGTATTTTCTAAAACAGAGCAGTCGCGCTTTCGCTGATAAGTGGGCATTTTGGCTAAAATGTTTTTGATAGAATTATCCATTACAGCCGTTAATTGTTGCATAGTAAGGAGTATTGGCGCGCTAGATGTACTAGGGGCCTCTTGTGTGGGCAAGACTGGTGTAGACGAAGGAGGGGATGATGCAGTACCATGCTTACTCCCCTCACTTGAGGAATCATCTTGGGCATCATTTTCTCTAAATTTTGTGTCACATAAATCACATCTATTTAAATGAGAAGGGACCTTGGCTTCCCCACATTCAGAACACAGTCTATCTGGCAGTTCAGACATGTTAAACAGGCATAAACTTGATAACAAAGTACAAAAAACGTTTTAAAATAAAACCGTTACTGTCACTTTAAATTTTAAACTGAACACACTTTATTACTGCAATTGCGAAAAAGTATGAAGGAATTGTTCAAAATTCACCAAAATTTCACCACAGTGTCTTAAAGCCTTAAAAGTATTGCACACCAAATTTGGAAGCTTTAACCCTTAAAATAACGGAACCGGAGCCGTTTTTATATTTAACCCCTTTACAGTCCCTGGTATCTGCTTTGCTGAGACCCAACCAAGCCCAAAGGGGAATACGATACCAAATGACGCCTTCAGAAAGTCTTTTCTATGTATCAGAGCTCCTCACACATGCATCTGCATGTCATGCTTCTCAAAAACAAGTGCGCAATACAGGCGCGAAAATGAGACTCTGCCTATGATTAGGGAAAGCCCCTAGAGAATAAGGTGTCCAATACAGTGCCTGCCGGTTATTTTACAAAATTCCCAAGATTAAAATAATTCCTCAAGGCTATGGAGTATAAAATATGTTTATATATAAATCGATTTAGCCCAGAAAATGTCTACAGTCTTAAAAAGCCCTTGTGAAGCCCTTATTTACTGTCTGTAATAAAATGGCTTACCGGATCCCATAGGGAAAATGACAGCTTCCAGCATTACATCGTCTTGTTAGAATGTGTCATACCTCAAGCAGCAAAAGTCTGCTCACTGTTCCCCCAACTGAAGTTAATTCCTCTCAACAGTCCTGTGTGGAACAGCCATCGATTTTAGTAACGGTTGCTAAAATCATTTTCCTCTTACAAACAGAAATCTTCATCTCTTTTCTGTTTCAGAGTAAATAGTACATACCAGCACTATTTTAAAATAACAAACTCTTGATTGAATAATAAAAACTACAGTTAAACACTAAAAAACTCTAAGCCATCTCCGTGGAGATGTTGCCTGTACAACGGCAAAGAGAATGACTGGGGAAGGCGGAGCCTAGGAGGGATCATGTGACCAGCTTTGCTGGGCTCTTTGCCATTTCCTGTTGGGGAAGAGAATATCCCACAAGTAAGGATGACGCCGTGGACCGGACACACCTATGTTGGAGAAAACTATCTTATTTTATGCATAGGCTCAAAAAGGAGGAGCCTGCAAAACCTTCAATGCTGAATTAAGATTCCAAGGAGGAGAAATTGGCTTAACAGGTAAAATTCTAACCAAAGCTAGGACAAAAAAATGATTGTCAGGAAGATTAGAAATCTTCTTGTATAACAAAACAGAAATTTGACCTTTCTCAAAAAAAAAAAAAAAAAAAAGCTGGCAGATAAATATTTATCTAAATCATCTTGCAAAATTCTAGGCATTCTAATAGGATGCCAGGAAAAAACCAAGATCCATACACCAAAAAATAAGGGTCTTCCAGGCTTATAATAAATTGTCCCAGGCTTGCGAAACTGTAACAAAGTCTTAATAACTAACAAAAAACTTCTCTGCCGAGGACTAATCGTTCAATATCCATACCATCAAGCTTAGAGATTTGAGACTCTGATGAAAAAATGGACCTTGAGACAGAAGGTCCGTACACAAAGGGAATGAACATAGGAGGGCAACTAGACATCTGCATACAAAACTGTCAAACCAGAGCAATCAGGATTACTGAATCTATATTGCTTGATCCTGATAAGAACCAGAGGCGAAACAAACATAGGTAAAAATTACCATAGGACGACTAGAGCATCCAAAAACTTTGGCTGAGGGTCCCAGGACCTCACATAGTATCTGGGAAGTAATGTTGTACAACAGAGAGACCATCAGACCTATCTATGGGAGACGAAAAAAGTAAAGAGGTAGTACTGGCGCTAAAGCCAAGGTAGAACTGATTAGGAAAGTATAAAGAGAGAATACTCAAGATTTATATGTTAGGAGAGAGATTTCCCAATCAACAGACTCTCAAAATATTTAGAAGATATAAATTTAATTAATAACAGACATAAAATATAAGTAACAATATAAAAAAATAATATTAAAATAAGAATGGGCTCGAAAGTCGCTTAATACTCTAGTATTGACCCAATGGCTATATCAAAAAATACCTAAGACTCTAGAGATTAGCTCGATAGAAAGCAGATTACAGAAGAGTAATAGGTAATAAAATGAATCCAGGGGTTATCAAAAGTCTAAAATGGCAATAATAATGATAGATATAAATATACACAGTACAGCAGTATTGCAATAAAATCTATAAAGAAAATATACAAGATCCTGGACGTCCAGTCAAGATATTAATAAGGAATCTAATACAGACATTAAAATTAGCTAACAAATAATGATATTTAAAAAGTTAATATGTTGCAGGTATGGATAAAATACAACCACTAAAAGAACGGGGTTGTATAAATAAAGAGCTAAAGTGCACTTGTGTGATACTCTCATATGCAGACGATTGTGCTCAATGAGTATTGGATCAATCTTAAGCCTGTAATGAATATCGGCTGGTGCCTACGTAGGTGGATGCAATTGCGAGAGCAAGTACTCACAGCATCAGCCCAGACGCTGACCACAGAACAAGAATCTAATAACCGCTGAAGCCGTTTGGTCCTACATCGAACAAGAGGGCACTACTTTGAGACTACAAATCCTCCACTATAACAAGGAGGTCATGTAATACGGCCGATATTCATTACAGGCTTACGGTACCGCTCAAAAGGTAAAATAGTAAATTTTCAGTCTGAAAGAAGGATCTCTGAGAAACTACTTAAGAGCTTTTAGATCCAAAAACTAGCCTGAAAATTCCATCCTTCATTGTAAAATTAAGAAATTTGAATAAAATCCCCACCCCTGTGCTAACAGAGGAACACGAACAATCACTCCCATCGATACTAGATCCGGAACAGACTGAAAAAAAGTATGAAGCTTCACAGGATTTTTTTTTTAACAGTAGACAGAATAAAACTTCCTCTGGAAGACAATATTCTAAAAACCTATCCAATAACCCTAAAAAACAATACTTAGAACCCAGGGATCCTGGGCAGAGACCAAGCCCCCCTGAAAAAAAGGTAAAACCTGCCCCTACCAGAGCCTCTGGTACCATCATGCTGACTTGGATGAGAAGCAGATTTTTCATACTGCTAGACTTGTTCCAGCTTAAACCAGAGGAAATTAGTAACAGAGAAGAAAAAAAAAAAATCTGAATTAAATTAAAGCATTAGGACAGGGGTCATCAATTGTGGCCTTCCAGAGGTTTTGAAACTACATTTCCCATGATACTTAGGCAGCATTTCAGCTGGCTGAGCATCATGAGGAAATGTATTTCCAAAACATATGGAGGTCAATTAATGACCTCAGCATTAGGACAGTTAAATTCCAAAAGATTATTACTAGCATTATCACCAGAAAACTGCTTCCAATTGGAAGAAGCAACCGCCACACCAGCAATAGAAACTGCTGGCCTATAAATAACCCTCTTGCAGGAAAACACTCTAAAGGAAGAAGTAGTTTCCCAAAGTTCAATATTAAAAACTGGAAAATTATACATATTCTTAAACCATGCATAGCCCATTTTTTGGAAACTATCTCAGACAGTATCACGAACAGAAAAAAAAACACAGATTTACAAAATAAACCCTAAATGATCGACAGACTTATACTCAGCTACCATAGGATCTTAACCTCTAAAGTAAGCAAAATCTTCTTTTAAAAGTGAACAAATATGTTCAACTTTAAACAAAAAAACAGAATGTCTGATTCATTATCAGGGAAAGACCTCAAAATTAGAAAAAAAACCTCTCCCTCTGAGGACAGAAAGAGTACTTTTAGCAGGCTTAGAGCTAGTAGAAGGTGAATAATTAACTGACCTTTTATGCTTACTTGAAGGCAGCAAAGAAGCCAACATTTCAAATATTGTAAAGTCCTTAAAGGGACACTGTACCCAAATTTTTTCTTTCGTGATTCAGATAGAGCATGGAATTTTAAGCAACTTTCTAATTTACTCCTATTATCAAATTTTCTTCATTCTCTTGGTATCTTTATTTGAAAAGCAAGAAAGTTTAGATGCCAGCCCATTTTTGATGATCAACCTGGGTTGTTCTTGCCGATTGGTGGATAAACTCATCCACCAATAAAAAAGTGCTGTCCAGAGTACTGAATAAAAAAAAAACAACTTAGATGTCTTTTTAAAATAAAGATAGCAAGAGAACGAAGAAAAAATGATAATATGAATAAATTAGAAAGTGGCTTAAAATTGCATGCTCTATCTGAATCATGAAAGAAAAAAATTGGGTTCAGTGTCCCTTTAACTCCAGGAGCAAAATCTGACAAACTCCCATGTAAGAAACAAACAAAAGGAGCAGGAACACCTTTAGAAGCAAGAGCAGCATTAGAATAATTTGAATGCACGAAGACATTTAAACGTGTTACATAAATGTGCTGGAGGTAATACCTACCTTAGCTTGTACACAAACAAATTTAACACTGGTTGGAAAGTGTTGAAGAGGCTCAGCTTCTAAAGTAGATTTAGATACAGAATCAGAAGACTCCATAACAGCAGAAAAACATATATTATGCTTTCCTGATAATTTCATTTCCATCTGTGGGAAGAGAGTCCACTGCTTCATTCATTACTTGTGGGAACAAATACCCAAGCTCTAGAGGACACTGAATGAAAAAAATGAGAGGGTAAAAAGAGGCAGACCCTGTACTGAGGGCACCACAGCCTGCAGAACCTCTCTCCCAAAAGCTGCTTCTGCCGAAGCAAAAACCATCAAATTTGTAAAATGTTGCAAAAGTATGTAGAGGACCAAGTAGCCGCCTTACAAATCTGCTCCATAGAAGTCTCGTTCTTAAAGGTAATGAGACGTCATAAGATCTTCCTCTTGCACATTTCCGCAAACACTCGGGATGGGAAGACCAATCCCCCGGATTAAAGTATCATCTGCTGAGGAAATCCGCTTCCCTGTTGTCCCCACCCCGGAAAGTGGATCGCTGACAGCGGAAAAAATGTGGGTCTCTGCCCCCACTCCAGATCCGAGATACTTTCCTCATAGCTAGGGAGCTTCTCGTTCCCCCCTGATGGTTGATGTAAGCCACCGAGGATATATTGTCTGATTGGAATCTGATAAACTGGGACGAACCAAGCAGAGGCCAAGCCTTCAGAGCATTGTATATTGCCCAAAGATCCAAAATGCGATCAGAAAGGAGCTTTTCCTCATGAGTCCATAGGCCCTGTGCCTTCCAGGCACCCCAAACAGCTCCCCATCCTGACAGACTTGCAACCGTAGTCACAATCACCCAGGATGGTCTTGAGACTGACATCCCTTGGGACAAGTGATCCAGACAAAAACACCTGAGTGGAAACTGGTATACCAACCTGAAAACCCAAGGAACTGCCAGAGCATCTATCAGAACGGCCTGCGGATCTCTTGACCTTGAACCGTACCTTGGAAGCTTGGTGTTCTGACAAGACGCCATCAGATCTAACTCCGGCACACCCCATTTGAGGACTAAGCTGGAAAACACCTCCAGATGGGGTTCCCACTCCCCGGGATGAAAAGTCTGTCTGCTCAGAAAATCCACTTCCCAGTTGTCTACTCCTGAAAAGTGGATGGCAGATAGACAGAAATTGTGGGTCTCTGCCCACTGAAGAATCCGAGTAACCTTCATGGCTAAGGCACTCCGAATTCCTCCCTGGTAATTGATGTAAGCCACAGAGGTTATGTTGTCTGACTGGAACCTAATAAACTGGGCTGAGGACAACTGAGGCCATGCCAATAGAGCATTGTAAATCACCCTCAACTCCAAGATGTTGATGGGAAGAGCAGACTCCTCCCGAGTCCAAAGGCCCTGAACTTTAAATGAGTTCCAGACTGCTCCCCAGTTCAGCAGGCTGGCGTCCGTGGTCACAATCACCTAGGAAGGTCTCCAAAAGCATGTACCCTGAGACCGATGTTCCTGAGAAATCCACCACGAGAGAGACCCCTTGACGACGGATCTAACTATTCTCGCTGATAGATCCGCATGGTGGCCATTCCATTGTTTGAGCATGCACAGCTTGAGAGCTCTCAAATGGAATTGAGCAAAAGGAATGATATCCATGGAAGCCACCATCAGACCGATTACCTCCATACATTGAGCCACTGAAGAATGAGCAGTAGCCTGAAGAGAGAGGCAAGAGGAAATGATTTTGTTTTTCCTGACCTCTGTCAGAAAAATCTTCATCAATAGAGAATCTATTATGGTCTCTAAGAACATTACTCTTGTAGCAGGGGAAAGGGAGATTTTTTCCAGATTCACATTCCATCTGTGGGAATGAAGAAAAGACAATAAAATGTCTGTGTGAGATTTTGCTTGTTGAAAAGATGGCGCCTGAACCAATATGTCGTCCAGGTAGGATGCCACAGCAATTCCACGAGAACGGATCACTACCAAAAGAGCCCCCAGAACTATTCTGGGAGCCGTGGCTAGACCAAATAGAAGGGCCACAAACTGGAAATGTTTGTCCAGAAAGGCAAATCTCAGGAATCTGTGATGGTCCTTGTGAATAGGAACATGAAGCTACACATCCTTTAGGTCTATTGTCATGAACTGACCCTCTTGTACTAAAGGAAGAATGAAGCGTATAGTCTCCTCCTTGAAGGATGGAACTTTGAGAAACTTGTTTAGACACTTCAAGTCTAGAATGGGACGGAAAGTTCACACTTTTTTTGGGAACCACAAATAGGTTGGAGTGGAACCCAAGACCCTGTTACTGCACTGGAACTGGAACTATCACTCCCAGGGAGGAAAGATGCTGTATACATTTCAAGAATGCCTCTCTCTATCTGGTCTGCAGATAATCTTGAGAGAAGGAATCTGCCTCCGGGAGGAAAAGTGTTAAATTCCAATTTGTAACCCTGGGATACTATGTCCAGAGTCCAGGGATCTGGGACATCTCGTATACAGGCTTGAGAGAACTGAGAAAGTCTGCCCCCCCCCCCACATGATCCGAAGTTACGAAAGGAACAAAAATAAATAAATCCTTTTCCACCAGTAATATCAGAGCTGATTTCTGCCAAACTGGGTCCAAACAAGGTTTTGCCCTTGTAAGGAATCGCCAGAAGCTTGACTTTAGAGGAACTGTTCGCAGACCAGGATTTCAACCATAACGCCCTGTGGGCTAGGACAGCAAAACTAGAAGTTTTAGCTTCTAGTCCAACAACCTGTAAAATGGCATCTGCAATAAAGTAATTGGCTAACTTAAGAGCTTTAAACATATCCTGAATTTCATCCAAGGAAGTCTCTACTTGAAGAGAATCAGACAAGGTGTCGAACCAATAAGATGCCGCACTAGTCACGGTAGCAATATACACCGCAGGTTGCCATTGGAGACCTTGATGAACATAAATCTTTTTCAAATAAGCCTCAAGCTTCTTGTCCATCGGATTCTTTTAAAGAGCAGCTATCCTCAATAGGAAAAGTGGTTTTCTTAGCCAGAGTGGAAATGGCCCCTTCAACTTTGGATACAGTATACCAAGGGTCTTTAATGGAGTCCTCGACAGGAAACGTTTTCTTAAAAATAGGAGACAGGGAAAAAGACACCCCGTGGTTTCTCCCTAGCACGGTCCGGCACAGGAAAAACCTCTGAAGTGAAAGGTTATTCAAAGAAACTATTAGAGTTTACTAGATTTCTTAGGAGTGACGACAGGGGTATCAGAGTCATTTAAAGTAGCTAAAACCTCCTTTAACAATAAACAAAGGTGTTCAACCTTAACTCTGAAGGATACCACCTCAGTCTCAGAAGAAGGTATTATACTGTCCGAATCTGAGATTTCACTCTCAGAAAGTCCTGATGTATCTTCCTCATCAGACTTATGAGAAAGGGCAACTTGGGAAGCAGAACTGAGGACAGGCAACTTACTTTCTGAATTTCTAGATTTCCTCTTGTGTTTTCCCTGTAATCTGGGAATGGCAGCTCATGCCGCAGATACAGCTTAAGATACCTGGGCAGCAATTTCTGCTTTTATATAAACTCAACTAGTAGTTAGAGGATCCACAGGGCACTGCATGTGACACCATTGAGGCTTGGGACGTAGCATGAGAAAGCTGAGATATTTTAACAGCATCATCCTGAGAGACATTAGGCTAAAAAAATGTACCTTTATTTTGCAAGGTTTTCTTGACACATGAACAAAATTGCATAGGAGCTGCAATTTGTGCATCTAAACATAATAAGCATGAATTCATGAGAGCAGGCTCTTGCTCCATATCAGACATGTTGTGAAACAGTAAATAAACTTGTATAGATAAGTTTCAAAGATTTTAATATTCAATTAAATACACTTTAAATTTTATCCCAAATTAGGATCGATCCCCAGCTAAAATTATGTGAGAAAAATTAAGAAAAAAAAATCAAATAAACATCAAATAAACTTCTAAAATACCCCTCAGGCAACCCCACACCTCAATTACTGAGGTGCCTTACCACTACAAATTAAGACCGGATCACCCAGAAATTGAGAAAAACAACTTTTTCCAAAGAATTGTTATGAAGTAAAGCTGGTCATGTGACCTCAACTGCCGAGCTCAAATTACTGCTGGGGCACCGAGAGGCACTAAAAATAGCTTCCTGATACACTGAGTACCAGAAATAACCGTTTTTTCAAACGGGACAGTTTAAAATGTTGCATCATTTTATTTTAAATCAAAGGGGAAATAAATAAACTGCTAAACTAGAACATTTCAGTTTAAACTTGAATTGTTTTATCAAGTAAATAGGTGTCAGAAAATAAAGCCTAATAAAAACATTTTATCCTTTCTTTTTAATAGAGTTTAAATGTTAGTCTCACACATGCTACAGTGCCTGCTTCATGCCCCAGGGTAACCCATACAACAGGATTATCTATGTCCCAATAAAAAAGCAGTGTCTTAATTTGCTAAGTGCATGGTCTCCTCAACAAGAAGAAAAAGCAGTTACCTGCTCCACTGTCCGGCATGTAGACAGTTACAAGGTATAAGGAGACAGAGTTCTTCACAGAGACCTTTGAAAAAGAAAGAACAGAGTAGCAAACTCTGGCTTTCTAAACTATGGCAGCAATTGTTAGGAAAACGCAGTAAGTACCTCTTTACAAGTTCCTAACTGCTTTAAAGCCACCATTACCTGACTGCAAGGAATGACGTGGAATACGGCTATACCCCAAAACTTGCTTGTAGATGAAATCAAAAATTTTCTTCAGACACCTAAACTTCACCTCCTCCATGTACCGAAGGCAAAGAGAATGACTGAGTGTTGAGGGTAAGGGGGCAGTTAACTGTGGTGCTCTTGGCCTCCTCCTGCTGGCCAGGAGTGATATTTCCAACAGAAATTACTAAATCCATGGACTCACCATATCTTAGGAAAGAAAGGAAACCAGTGATGAAACATAACAGCAGAAGATATAGAATAGGACTATGAGGTGAAAAATGTGTCACTACCCATACCTCTATCAAAAACTGCACTCTGGAAATGGGCCTCAACTCAGTCTGAGAATTCCTCTCTCTGTAGAGTAATCTGCACATCTTTATTCTTCACCTTGCTCCAGCGGAGGCAAACACAAGACTGATTTACCAGTGAGGTGAGAGGGGTTCATAGGGCGCTTGGAAATATTTGCCTCCTCCTAGTGGCAGGGAAGAGTAATTCCCAGGAGTAATGGATAGCAGACTCTCACCACCTGTATGAAAGAAATGTTTATATTCTGCATGTCTCCAAAGGAACACTTCACTGCATTGTGATTCAATTTGTAAAAAGAGCGTTACAGAGGGCTTGGAAATACCTAAAAAAAAAGAAATTTATTTTTTTCCCATCAATGCAAAGTTGAAGCACAATATATCTGAATAAAATGAATCTTTTGCAAGCAATATGTTGCTCTTAAAAGGGACATGATTGTAAATTATAAATGTATGATTCATCTAGAGTATGCAGTTTTAAAATAAGTTTTTATGTTACCCATTATCAAACTCTTGGCGAACCGCACACCTAGGGAGATTAGTGATCTGCACTTGACTTCAGCTTTATATGACACTTGACCAGCTTTATATGACAGTAGCATATACAATATAGAAAACACACACACACCAGAACTTATGTGATTTAACAAGAGAAACGAGTACATTTGATAATAAAGTTTTATATGCGCCTTTAAGGTTCTTGTAAGAACGGTCATCCTAAAGGTTCTAAACTAACAACAGCTTTTATAGCACATAAAGAGCAGACCATGTACCATGTAATAAGTTAAATGTGTGGCAATAGAACACAAAGCACAATCAAAATACAGAGCTCTTTAAAAGGGTCTCTGATATCAAAATGCACTAACTTGTCAAGGGAAATTGTACATAAAATGTTTTTGCACCATCAATACTGCAACTCTGTTTAAGTCCTGCAGATGCCATGCTAAACACAGCTGGTGATTTGCAAGGTCATGTGACTGCCTAATGGCTTACTGGCTATTGGAGACATCAGGAAGACACTTGAGGGGAAAAAAAAAATATATATATATATATATATATATGCTTACCTGATAAATTTCTTTCTTTTGCGATGTACCGAGTCCACGGATTCATCCTAACTTGTGGGATATTGTCCTTCCTGACAGGAAGTAGCAAAGAGAGCACCACAGAAGAGCTGTCTATATAGCTCACCCCTTAACTCCACCCCCCCAGTCATTCGACCGAAGCCAAGGAAGAAAAGGAGAAACTATAAGGTGCAGAGGTGACTGAAGTTTACATTAAAAAAAAAAAATACTATCTGTCTTGAATAGACAGGGCGGGCTGTGGACTCTGTACATCGCAAAAGAAAGAAATTTATCAGGTAAGCATAAATTTTTTTTCTTTTGCATGATGTACCGAGTCCACGGATTCATCCTAACTTGTGGGATACCAATACCAAAGCTTTAGGACACGGATGAAGGGAGGGACAAGACAGGAACCTTTTAAACAGAAGGCACCACTGCTTGCAAAACCTTTCTCCCAAAAATAGCCTCCGAAGAAGCAAAAGTACCAAATTTATAAAAATTTTAAAAGGTATGAAGCGACGACCAAGTCGCAGCCTTACAAATCTGTTCAACAGAAGCATCATTTTTAAAAGCCAATGTGGAAGCTACCGCTCTAGTAGAATGAGCTGTAATCCTTTCAGGAGGCTGCTGTCCAGCAGTCTCATAAGCCAAACGGATGATGCTTTTTAGCCAAAAGGAAAGAAGTCGCCGTAGCCTTTTGACCCCTACGCTTTCCAGAATAGACAACAAACAAAGAAGATGGTTGACGAAAATCTTTGGTTGTCTGCAAATAAAATTTCAAAAAACGAACCACGTCCAAGTTGTGAAACAGACGTGCCTTCTTACAAGAAGGATTAGGACACAGAGAAGGAACAACAATTTCTTGATTGATATTCCTGTTAGTAACCCAGGCTTGGTACGCAAAACCACCTTATCAGCATGGAACACAAGATAAGGAGACTCATATTGTAATACAGATAGTTCAGAAACTCTTCAAGCTGAAGAGATGGCAACTAGGAACAAAACTTTCCAAGATAAAAGCTTAATATCTATGGAATGCATGGGTTCAAACGGAACCCCCTGAAGAACTCTAAGAACTAAATTTAGACTCCATGGTGGAGCAATAGGTTTAAACAGGCTTAATTCTAACTAAAGCCTGACAAAAAGCCCGAATGTCTGGAACATCTGCCAGACGCTTGTGCAACAAAATAGACAGAGCAGATATCTGTCCCTTTAGGGAACTAGCTGATAATCCTTTCTCCAATCCCTCTTGGAGAAAAGACAAAATCCTAGGAATCCTGATTTTACTTCAGGAGAAGCCTTTGGATTCGCACCAAGAAAGATATTTACGCCATATCTTATGATAAATTTTCCTGGCAACAGGCTTTCGAGCCTGAATCAAGGTATTTATGACTGACTCCGAGAAACCCCGCTTTGATAGAATCAAGCATTCAATCTCCAAGCAGTCAGTTGCAGAGAAATTAGATTTGGATGCTTGAATGGACCTTGAATCAGAAGGTCCTGTCTCAATGGCAGAGACCATGGTGGAAGAGATGACATGTCCACCAGGTCTGCATATCAAGTCCTGCGTGGCCACGCAGGCGCTATCAAAATCACTGATGCTCTCTCCTGTTTGATTCTGGCAATCAGACGTGGAAGGAGAGGGAAAGGTGGAAACACATAAGCCAGGTTGAATGACCAGGGTACTGCTAGAGCATCTATCAGTATAGCCTGAGGATCCCTTGACCTGGAGCCGTAACGAGGAAGTTTGGCGTTCTGACGAGACGCCATCAGATCCAACTCTGGTGTGCCCCATAGCCTAACCAGCTGAGCAAACACCTCCGGATGGAGTTCCCACTCCCCCGGATGAAAAGTCTGACGACTTAGAAAATCTGCCTCCCAGTTCTCTACACCTGGGATATAGATCGCTGACAGATTGCAAGAGTGAGCCTCTGCCCATTGGATTATCCTTGAGACCTCTATCATCACTAAGGAACTCTTTGTTCCACCCTGATGATTGATATAAGGCCACAGTCGTGATGTTGTCCGACTGAAACCTGATGAATCTGGCCGAAGCCAGCTGAGGCCATGCCTGGAGAGCATTGAATATCGCTCTTAATTCCAGAATATTTATCGGTAGGAGAGCAAACCCTGAGAGTTTTCAGGGGAATTCCAGACTGCACCCCAGCCCAGAAGACTGGCATCTGTCGTCACTATAACCCATTCTGGCCTGCGGAAACACATTCCCTGGGACAGATGATCCTGTGACAACCACCAAAGAACCACGTCTCTGGTCTCTTGATCCAGATTTATCTGAGGAGATAAATCCACAATCTCCATTCCACTGATTGAGCATGCATAGTTGCAGTGGTCTGAGATGCAAGCAAGCAAACGGAACTATGTCCATTGCCGCTACCATTAGTCCGATTACCTCCATACACTGAGCCACTGACGGCCGAGGAATGGAATGAAGAGCTCGGCAGGTGGACAAAATCTTTGATTTCCTGACCTCTGTCAGAAATATTTTCATGTCCACAGAGTCTATCAGAGTCCCTAGAAATGAAACTCTTGTGAGGGGGGGAAAAGAGAACTCTTTTTTACTTTCACTTTCCACCCGTGAGACCTTAGAAAGGCCAACACTAAGTTCGTGTGAGACTTGGCTAGTTGGAAGGATGACGCTTGAATTAGAATGTCGTCTAGATAAGGCGCCACTGCTATGCCCCGTGGCGTTAAAAGGGACCCTAGCATCTTCGTGAAGATTTGCAGCACTGTGGCCAACCCAAAAGAAAGAGCCACAAACTGATGCTTGTCCAGAAAGGCGAACCTGAGGAACTGGTGATGATCTTTGTGAATAGGAATGTGCAGATACGCATCCTTTAAGTCCACGGTGGTCATATATTGACCCTCCTGGATCAATGGTAAGATAGTCCAAATGGTCTCCCTCTTGAAAGATGGAACTCTTAGGAATTGGTTTAGGATCTTGAGATCCAGAATTAGTCTGAAGGTTCCCTCCTTTTTGGGAACTATAAACAGATTGGAGTAGAACCCCTGCCCCTGTTCTGCTTTTGGAACTGGGCAGATCACTCCCATGGTAAAAAGGTCTTCTACACAGCGTAAGAATGCCTCTCTTTTTGTCGGGATTACAGACAATTGAGAAAGAGGGAACCTCCCCCTTGGAGGGGAATCCTTTAAATTTAGAAGGTATCCCTGGGTTACAATTTCTACTGCCCAGGAATCCTGAACGTCTCTTGCCCAGGCCTGAGCAAAGAGTGAGAGTCTGCCCCCTACTAGATCCGGTCCCGGATCAGGGGCTACCCCTTCATGCTGTCTTAGTGGCAGCAGTAAGCTTTTTGGCCTGTTTACCCTTGTTCCAAGCCCGATTAGGTCTCCAGGTTGGCTTGGATTGAGCAAAGTTCCCCTCTTGCTTTGCTTTGGGGAAGAGGTAGAGGGACCACTCTTGAAGTTTCGCAAAGGAACGAAAATTATTTTGTTTGGACCTTGTCTTATTTGACTTATCCTGAGGGAGGGTATGACCCTTCCCTCCAGTAATGTCTGAAATGATCTCTTTCAATGCAGGCCCGAATAGGGTCTTACCTTTGAAAGGGATGGACAAAAGCTTAGATTTAGATGACACATCAGCTGACCAGGACTTAAGCCATAACGCTCTATGCGCTAAAATGGCAAAACCTGAATTCTTAGCTGCTAATTTAGCAAGATGAAAAGCGGCGTCTGTAATAAAAGAATTATCCAACTTAAGAGCCTTAATTCTGTCCAAAAAATCTAGTGGGGTCTCCATCTAAAGAGCCTCTTCTAGAGCCTCAAACCAAAAGGCAGCTGCAGTGGTTACAGGAACAATGCATGCTATAGGTTGAAGAAAAAAACCTTGAAGAAAAAAACCTTGAACAAAAAATTTCTTTAGGAGACCCTCTAATTTTTTATCCATAGGATCAATGAAAGCACAACTGTCTTCAATAGGTATAGTTGTACGCTTAGCCAGGGTAGAAATGGCTCCCTCCACCTTAGGGACCGTCTGCCACGAGTCCTTTATGGTGTCAGAAATGGGAAACTTTCTTAAAAACAGGAGGGGGAGAGAACGGAATACCTGGTTTATCCCACTCCTTAGTAACAATGTCCGAAATCCTCTTAGGGACCGGAAACACCTCAGTGTAAACAGGAACCTCTAAATATTTGTCCATTTAACACAATTTCTCTGGAACTACAATAGGGTCACAATTATCCAGAGTAGCTAAAACCTCCCTGAGCAGTAAGCGGAGGTGCTCTAGCTTAAATTTAAACGCTGTCATATCTGAATCTGTCTGAGAGAACATCTTTCCTGAATCAGAAATCTCTCTCTCAGACAGCAAATCCCTCATCCCTACTTCAGAACATTTTGAGGGAATATCGGATACGGCTACTAAAGCATCAGAAGGCTCAGCATTTGTTCTTAACCCAGAGCTACTGCGCTTCCCTTGCAACCCAGGCAGCTTAGCTAAAACCTCTGTGAGGGTAGTATTCATAACTGAAGCCATATCTTGCAAGGTGAAAGAATTAGACGCACTGGAAGTACTTGGCGTTGCTTGTGCGGGCGTTACTGGTTGTGACACTTGGGGAGAACTAGGTGGCAAAACCCGATTTCCTTCTCTGAGAATCATCTAATGCCAAACTTTTATAAGTCAAAATATGCTGTTTGCAATTTATAGACATATCAGTACAAGTGGGACACATTCTAAGAGGTTTCCACAATGGCTTCTAAACAAATTGAACAATGAGTTTCCTCAGTGTCAGACATGTTTAACAGACTAGTAATAAAGCAAGCAAACTTGGAAAACACTTTAATGAAAAAAACACAATTTGCAAAAACGGTACTGTGCCTTTAAGAGAAAAAAAAGGCATACACAAACTGCAAAACAGGTTAAAATTGCTTAAATTTTTCTGAAATTTTAACAGTGTACCCACTAAGCCTTAGAAGGATTGCACCACAAGTTAATAAGCAATAAACCCCCAAATGAAAAAAACGGATAGAAATATGTCAAACTGGTTAAAACCCCCTAAAGCACCTTGCCACAGCTCTGCTGTGGCCATACCTGCCTTTAGGAAGCGATAATATGGGGTTTAAAGCTTCAATTAGTCCCTCAGAAAACTATCAGGACCTCAGAAGTTGCTTGCTGCTTGTAAATGCAGGCCCCGCCCACCTCACTCGATGTTGCTGGGGCCTACACAAAACTAACAAACCCTGCCTGAAAGCCATGTGGGTTATAAACAACCCCAAAGAACCCTCAAGCAAATGTCCCATAAAACAGAAAACGTTACTCCCAGACACAAAAACGTTTGTCCCAAATTCACAAACTGAGTGCCCACAAAAAATTAACCCTTTATGCAAGCTAGTAAAAACCTCTGATAACACTACGATTACTGCTTCCCCTTCCCCTAATGGGGACACTGTCAGCCTTTCTGAGTTAACACAGTCTCTGCAGAAAATATGACTGAACATACCTCATTGCTGTATAGCAAGAAACCGTTCCTCACACTGAAGTTTTCCTGTACTCCTCAGATTCTGTGGGAACAGCAGTGGACCTTAGTTACAAATGTTAAGATCATCATTCTCCAGGCAGAAATCTTCATCTATGTCCTGTCTGAGAGTAAATAGTACAACACCGGTACCATTTAAAAATAACAAACACTTGATTGAAGATAAAATAAAACTAACAGTTTAACACCTCTTCTCTTTACTCTTCCTGCTTAGAGCCAGCAAAGAGAATGAGTTAAGGGGGAGCTATATAGACAGCTCTGCTGTGGTGCTCTCTTTGCTACTTCCTGTCAGGAAGGACAATATCCACAAGTTAGGATGAATCCGTGGACTCGGTACATCATGCAAAAGAAAAACAATTTCCCTATCTTTGCTCACACCCATGAAGACCTTGCAAAGGAAGAAGGGACTGATAGAAAAAGCTGACGTTAGTGAACCAAGATATGTAACAGTTAAGGACAGTTGTCTTAGCTAATCCTCAAACTCCCTATGAAAGATTTATAAAATATTATTTTGCATCCAGGAAAGAAAAAAAAAAAAAACAATTTATGTAAGAACTTACCTGATAAATTAATTTCTTTCATAGTGGCAAGAGTCCATGAGCTAGTGACTTATTGGATATACATTCCTACCTGGAGGGGGCAAAGTTTCCCAAACCTCAAAATGCCTATAAACACACCTCCAACCTCACTCATACTTCAGTTTAACGTATAGCCAATAAGTGGCTATAAAGGGATCAAGCTAAAAAAGAATCAAATAAATAAGGATATTTGAGTTATTTCAGAAAGGTGGTAGACCTCAACTGTGAATTAGTTTCACTACAGAAATTGAATAGTTAAAGGTTTGAGTTAATTTACATTCTTTTGTATTCTGGTTTTTAGTATTGCAATTAGATAACAATTAGATTGTTTGCATAGGTGAGCAATTAGGAGGGACCCCACCCTATCGTTCTGAGGGTATTTAAAGAGATCTGTTTAGCTCTGCTAAACATTTAGCTCTGCTTCTTAGCAAAGGGATCAAGCTAAAAAAGGATCAAATAAATAAGGATATTTGAGTTATGTCAGAAAGGTGGTAGACCTCAACTGTGAATTAGTTTCACTACAGAAATTGAATAGTTAAAGGTTTGAGTTAATTTACATTCTTTTGTATTCTGGTTTTTAGTATTGCAATTAGATAACAATTAGATTGTTTGCATAGGTGAGCAATTAGGAGGGACCCCACCCTATCGTTCTGAGGGTATTTAAAGAGATCTGTTTAGCTCTGCTAAACATTTAGCTCTGCTTCTTAGCAAAGGGATCAAGCTAAAAAAGGATCAAATAAATAAGGATATTTGAGTTATGTCAGAAAGGTGGTAGACCTCAACTGTGAATTAGTTTCACTACAGAAATTGAATAGTTAAAGGTTTGAGTTAATTTACATTCTTTTGTATTCTGGTTTTTAGTATTGCAATTAGATAACAATTAGATTGTTTGCATAGGTGAGCAATTAGGAGGGACCCCACCCTATCGTTCTGAGGGTATTTAAAGAGATCTGTTTAGCTCTGCTAAACATTTAGCTCTGCTTCTTAGCAAAGGGATCAAGCTAAAAAAGGATCAAATAAATAAGGATATTTGAGTTATGTCAGGAGTTATTCAGAGTTATTCAGGGTTATTCAGTAGTAAAGAATACTTATTTTTTTCTTATTGTTAAAGTAAAATGTCTCAGATACAGTGCAATGGGTGTTTTGCACTTTTTAATCGTGCTACTTTTTGGAGATTTAGGGGCTGTCCTGTTTGTAAGAGGTTTTCCCTCTTAAGGGAAGAAATAGCTAAACTTCAAGCTAAGTTAAGTAACATACCTGTTACCTCTACAAAGCTGCCTCAGAAAGAAGCCCCTCTACCCCAGAGATCAGCAAGGAGAGACAGATGGATCACTGTAGGCTCTGGAAGAATTAGAACAGTAGACCAGAAGCATTGCCCACAACCTCTGCCATTGCAAAACTCCTATGCTGCTCTTGCCGAACACACTTGTGATGAGGAGATTGCTGTTTCTGAGCCCTCTGAAGCTGTAACAGGTAATTTAAATCTATTGGTACCTGATTCTCCAGGTAACATAACACAGGAAAGAACTGCAGATGTGTTTTTGAGGAAAAGATTGTTAGTGGGTGACTATTTTGAGGAATGTGTATTTAGGTGAAAGTAAAGAAGCAAGGGAGGTTAGATGTCTTCCAGGAGCTACTGCTCACAGGGATAAGAATCGTATTTTGAGAATTGCTAAGGCAGCAGGAAAGGGGAGTTAGATGTGATTGTTCATTTAGGAACAAATGATCTGGCTAGTAATCATGTTGCTGCTGTTCAGAAAGTTTTGTGACCTAGATAATCATTTAGAGACTGTGGCTTCAACTCTATCATTTACTGCTATTTTACCTGTGTACGGCCAGGAAGCAGGAAAGATGGAGCGGATAACAACATTTAATTCTTGGTTAGATAAGTGGTGCAGGGAACGAGGATTTGGTTTTATTGGCCATTATAGCTCTGTTTGGAAAGATACTAGGTTATTTAGGAGAGATGGCTTGCATCAGGATGTTAAAGGAACAGAGTATCTGGGAGAGGAGTTCAAATGCTTTATTAGAAATCATTTAAACTAATAAAGAGGGGTAGCATTAATATATCCACCTGTCCCCCACAGCATGCCAAAACTGTTAGTCCAAGTAACAATTCTAGAAATTCTAGTAGAAAAATTCTTCGTGCCATGAGCACAAATGCTCGCAGCTTAGGAAATAAATTACATGAACTCAATAATGACTAGGGACAACTTGGATTTAGTAGCTATAACAGAAACATGGTACAATGATTTGCATGACTGGGACATAGTCATACCTGGATACAGGTTATTTAAAAAGAACAGAGTAGGAAAGAAAGGTGGAGGAGTTGGTCTGTATGTAAATGAAAATATGAAGGTTACTGAAATTTTAGGAACAAATGATGAGGTGGAAAGTATTTGGGTGACTTTGGAAATTGGAGATAAAAATGTTTTTAGAATAGGGGTTGTATATAGGCCTCCATTGCAGGATGAAAAACTGGACAATCTGTTATTAGAATAAATAACCAAAATGACCATGAAGGGTAAGGTTATAATACTGGGGGACTTTAACTTGCCAGATATAGACTGGAAGATTGCTTCTGCTAGATCAGCTAGAAGCAGGTATATTCTTGAATCTCTGCTAGGGGAATCATTTGAGCAATTAGTCAAGGAACCAACTCGTAAGGAAGCTATATTAGATCTAATACTTACAGTGATACAGTTTCAGATGTGTCTGTAGGTGAGAACTTAGGATCCAGTGATCATCAATCTGTTTGGTTTAGTATTCATGTGCAGGAATTGTCCACCCAGACTAAAACAAAAGTTTTAGACTTTAGGACGGCAGATTTTTCATTAATGGGAGAATACCTAAAAAACTATTTAAAAGGGAAAACTCTTATTACAGGGGTTCAAGAACAGTGGGAATTTGTGAAAGGTGCCATTTTAGATGCAACCGCACACTGTGTTAGACATGTCTGTAAAAGTAAAAGAAAGCGGAAACCAATTTGGTTTTCCAAAGAAGTAGCACATGCTGTAAAGACAAAAAAGATAGCTTATAAAAATTACAGACACACACAAGCAGATGATATGAAAATATGGAGACTCCAACAAAAAAAAGACTAAGCAGTTAATTAGGAAGGTTAAAGCTCATGTAGAAGAGAAGATTGCACAGTCAGTAAAACATGGGGACAAAACATTCTTTAGATATATCAGTGAAAGAAGAAAAAATAAGGTAGGAATAGTAAAGTTGAAATCGGTTGATGGTAGAATAATAGGAGATAAGCAGATTGCAGACTGCCTCAATGATTACTTCTGTTCTGTTTTCACAAAAGATTGTGAAGATACAATGTCTACATTAAGGGATGCTATGAAAAATGAAACAAGCTTAACAGTAATCTTTTTACAGAGGATGAGGTTTTGTTAGCATTATCAAAAATAAATGTTAAAAAGGCAGTGGGTCCTGATAATATTCATCCAAGGGTTTTAAAAGAACTTCGATCAGTGCTAACTGTCCCATTAACTGATCTGTTTAATCAGTCACTATTAACAGGAGCTGTCCCAGATGATTGGAGAATAGCAAATGTAATACCTCTTCATAAAAAGGGCAGTAGAGAAGAATCTGGCAACTACATGCCAGTTAGTTTAACTTCAGTAGTAGAGAAATTAATGGAAAGCCTCTTAAAAGAAAGAATTATGACTTGCATAAAGACAAACAATTTAGAGGACCAAAATCAGCATGGTTTTACTTCAGGGAGATCATGTCAGACTAATCTAATTGACTTCTTTGATTAGGTAACAAAAGTATTAGACAATGGAGGAGCAGTTGATGTAGCATATCTAGATTTCAGCAAAGCATTTGACACCGTCCCACACAATAAACTTATTCACAAACTATATCTCCTTGGTCTAGATTCAAAAATTGTGAACTGGGTGGAATGCTGGCTTAAGGACAGAAAACAAAGTGTCTTAGTAAATGGAGTTTATTCAGCAGAGGGGTCTGTTACTAGTGGTGTTCCTCAGGGGTCAGTTTTGGGGCCTGTTTTGTTTAACATATTTATCTGCGATATCAGCAAAGGGCTACAGGGGAAAGTATGTCTCTTTGCAGATGATACAAAAATTTGTAACAGAGTGGATGTTCCAGGGGGGGTAGACAAAATGAGAAGTGATATACAACAATTGGAGGATTGGACAAACGACTGGGATCTAAAGTTTAACACAGCAAAGTGTAAAATAATGCATTTAGGGAAGAAAAATCCAAATGTTAATTACAGACTCAATGACACTTTACTGACTGTTACAGATGAGGAACAGGACTTGGGAATTATTATTTCAGATGATTTAAAACTTCGTAAACAATGTAGTAATGCAGCGAGTAAGGCTAGCAGAATGCTTGGATGTATTGGTAGAGGTATTTGCAGCAGAAATAGTAAGGTTCTTATGCCACTTTATAGATCATTAGTTAGGCCTCATCTTGAGTATTGTGTGCAGTTCTGGAGGCCATATCTTCAGAAGGATATTAAACTTGAATCTGTGCAAAGGAGGGCTACCAAAATGGTACATGGTCTAAAAAATAAAACTTACCAGGATAGGCTCAATGACCTAAATATGTATAGCTTAGAGGAGAGAAGGGAAAGAGGTGATATGATAGCAACTTTCAAGTACATTAAAGGGTTTAGTAAAACTGAGGCTGTGGGTATTTTACATAAAATGGAAAATTCAAGAACAAGGGGTCATGAGCTCAAGCTAAAGGGTAGTAGATTCAGGAATAATTTGAGGAAGCACTTCTTTACAGAAAGAGTGATTGATTTATGGAATAAACTTCCTTAAGAGGTAGTAGCAACAAACACTGTGGGGGACTTTAAAAATGCATGGGACAAGCATAAGGCTATCCTACGAACTAGATAAGTTTATACTGTTAGGTAAGGAATGGCAGACTTGCTAGGCCTATGGCTCTTATCTGCCATCAATATCTATGTTTCTATATAAAAAGGAGTAAAAAGCATAGAAAAAGAGGAACTGGAAAAAATAATGTGGGTCTCATGAATTCTTGCCACTATGAAATAAATGAATTTATCAAGTAAGTTCTTACATAAATTATGTTTTCTTTCATGTAAGTGGCAAGAGTTCATGAGCTAGTGATATATGGGATATAATACCAAGAATGTGGAAGTCCACGAGTCACTAGAGAGGGAGGGAAAAAATAAAAACAGCTATTTCCGCTAAGAAATTAAATTCCAAAAATAATTACGTTTTCTTAAAAAAAATTAAAAAAACTCAAATCAAAGGCATTAGAATCAAGCTGAAACAACTGCCTAAAAAAACTAAAGGCTGCATCCAAAGAAGCAACATAAAAAAGGTAAAATTAGAAAAAGTATGCAAAGACGACCAAGAAGTGGCAACTGATCTAGTAGAATGAGCTGTAATTCTCTAAGCTTTGTGAATTAAAAATCTCAACCAGAAAAACAGAGAAATAACAGGGGATTTCTGCCCTTTCCTTTAGTCAGAAACAATAATAGACTAGAAGTTTTTCTGAAATCTTAAGTAGCCTCAACATAATAATGTCAAAGCTCTTACCACATCCAAACCCTTCAAGAGTATTCTTAAAATTAGGACACAAAAAAGGAACAACAAAAATTAAAATGAAGTCCGTAAAACAGCTTTATCTTTAAGTAATTTAATGTCCATAAAATGCATAGACTCAAAATGAGGAGCCTGTAAAATTTTCAAAACCAAAATTGAGACTCCAAGGAGGAGAAATAGAGTTAAAAAACAGGTTTAATATGAATCAAAGCCTGAACAAAACAGTGAGTATCAGGAAGTTTAGCAATCTTTCTATGAAGCAAGACAGAAAGAGCAGAAATTTGTCCTTTCAAATAATTTGCAGACAAAACGTTTATCCAAACCATCCTGAAAAAACTGTAAAATCCTAGGAAGCCCCTGAAACAGAAGGTTAGCCTTAAAGGAAGTAACCAAAACTGGCAACTAGACATCCCGACAAGGTCCGCAAACCAAAACCTGAGAAACCAAGCTGGTGCTATCAGAAACACATAAGATCGTTCCATTATGATCTTGGAGATAACCCTTGGAAAAAGAACCAGAGGAAGAAAAAAGTAATCAGGTTGGTGAAAACTAAAACTGCGAGAGGGACAGAAAGAGCAGAAATTTGTCCTTTCAAATAATTTGCAGACAAAACGTTTATCCAAACCATCCTGAAGAAACTGTAAAATCCTAGGAATTCTAAAAGAATGTCAAGTATAATCATGGAGTAGAACATCATGAAATATAGGTTTTCCAAACCCGAAAAAAAATTCTCCTAGAAAGAGACTTGCGAGCCTGTATCATAGTGCCAACAACTGAGTAAGAGAAACCTCTATGACTAAACACTTAAGTGTTCAATTTCCATGCCTTCAAAATTAGAGATTTGAGGTCCTGATGGAAAAAACAGCCCCTGAAACAGAAGGTTAGCCTTAAAGGAAGTAACCAAGGCTGGCAACTAGACATCCCGACAAGGTCCGCAAACCAAAACCTGAGAAACCAAGCTGGTGCTATCAGAAACACATAAGATCGTTCCATTATGATCTTGGAGATCACCCTTGGAAAAAGAACCAGAGGAAGAAAAAAGTAATCAGGTTGGTGAAAACTAAAACTGCTAGAGCATCCCCATTTCCGCCTGAGGATCCTTTAACCTGAAAAGGTATCAGGAAAGCTTCTTGTTTAGACGAGAAACCATCAGATCTATTTCTGGAAGATCCCATATCTTAGCGAGATTAAAAAATAAAAAAAAACACATCTGGATGGAGAGCACTCCACTCCCCCAGATATAAAGTCTGACAGCTGTGATAATCCCCTTCCCAATTGTCTATACCTGAGATATGAATCGCAGAAATTTAGACAAGAGTTGGATTCCATCCAAGAAAGTACCCAAGCTACTTCCTCCATAACTGAAGGACTTACGTTAATTTGATTTAATTCTCTATATCTTTTGCAATATAATTCTTTATATCAACAGTAATATCATGTACATTAGACTGTGAAGGTAAACCAGTAGATGTATATGTGCTATAGAAACATTAGTATGAATAATAAAACATAAGTGCCACATATTTGAGCTGAAGAAATAAAATCGGCTAAACAATATACACACTTAGCTTTGGTAGAAATTGTGTACAGGCAGCATAGTTTCTACAGTAACATCAGAGGCAGGATCAGTTTGAGACATCTCGAAAAAAAAAAAAACATTTAAACAAAATATCAAATTTCCCCAAAATAGCAGTTTCAGGAATGGGAAAAATGCTTATATAAAAAACAAAAGCAAATATAACCCTCTGTAACATATAAAAGAGAGCAAAAGAGGGAGAGACTTAATATAACCAAATTTTTGGCGCCAAAAATGCCGCCCACAAAGATGACGCAAATGCTGAGAAAAAAAAACTTTTGGCGCCAAGGTTAACAGGAAATGACACGATTTGCGTCATAACTGGCAAAAGAATTTGCGTCAACAAAGACGCAAGAAATGACGTGACGCGCATCACAACAGACGCAACTTTCGCACACAAAAAAATTTGCGCCAAAAGAATGACGCAATAAATAGAAGCATTTTGTGCCATTGCAAGCCTAATTAGCTCGCGAAAATTTGAAAAAACAAGACCGAAGTTACAACTAGCTGGAACCACAAGTAAGAAAAAAATTTACTAAATTTCTGCCAAACATAATTTTCCATGCTGAAACTGTTAGACTGCAAAGTGAAATAAACATAGACCTGACTCATGGCAAATATATGCAATATATATTTATAACTTTAAAACTATAAAATGCCAAACATAGCTGAGAGTGTCTTAAAAAAAAATATATACTTCCCTGAAGACACCCATCTACATATAGCAGACAGCCAAACCAGTACTGAAACATATCAGCAGAGGTAATGGTAGAGGAGTATAATGTCGATCTGTAAAGGGAGGTGGCAGATGAATCCCCACGACCAAATTTACAAAGAGCCTTAGAATAGATTTCCCATAGGTGAAAACATAGCATCGTTAGGCAAATACTCCCTCACATCCCTCAGACAAACACTGTACTTTGAGAGGAACTGGGCTTCAAAATGCTAAGAAGCGCCTTTCACAAGAAAAAAGAAATAAAGCATCTTCAAAGATCACATAAGCACTCGCTGGGCTTCAGTCATCTGTGAAAAAAAAAAATTTATTCTGTGACGTTTCGGGACAACAAACAGTCCCTTCTTCTGACAAACAAGAAAAATATGGCAGCCCTATATAGGCCAGTGAAACCCTCCCCCAATCAGTGAACCAATAAACAAGATGAATGTGTGAGAACAGAAGAAATAAGTCTTCTGATAGGACAGTGATACTGTTAAAACCCGCCTGATAGGCTAAGGACATAAGTGATTATAGTAAATGAAACAGTGTATATATGTGTAACCTTAATGTGCATAGGATAAAATCAACATTCTGGGTCCACAATATGTCAATCTGTAATCTAATCAAAACTCAGCCATATTAAATGTACAAACACGGAACCTAAACTAATGTTGTATGGAAAACATCTTGGACCAATTAAAACAGTGCATACAAATTTTATCCTATGCACATATAACTAAACATGAGCACTGATGCTGCAAATTATAATGCAGAAAACCATATTGTGGGTTATAAAATACACCAGAGATTCACACCTCCAAATAAATGCACATAGTGGATTCAACCACTAAAATAAAAACGCCCCTCACTGCTGATAGGTTCTACCACGCTGTCACAACAAAATCACAACAAATCAATCAGACCTGCACAAATCATTCATCTGTATATCGTATTTTAAACTCTCCTCATATTATGCTTCCTCATAATCTCCATATAAAAGAATGCCCCTTACAGTAAGCATAATCCCAACCGTGGGCTTAGATTACTACTAATTGCTGTCATCAGCACATTTATTATTACAAGTCTAATTGCTGAATATTACACTTTTTACCCATTCCTTATTTTTGGTTTGGTCTTAATTTTGCACACAGCCACTTGCGATTGGTGGCCTCACAGGGGAGGGTGTAGTGGGCCTATTTAAGTTTGATAATTGCACTCTTTGCTTGTCAGAAGAAGGGACAGTTTTGGTCCCGAAACGTCACTACAATAAAATTTTTGCTTTTGCTATCTAAAGTCCAGAGAGTGCTTGAAATCATTTGTATATATATATATATATATATATATATATATATATATATATATATATATATATATATATATATATATATATATATATATATATATATATATATATATGGAAAACCGGGCTCCAACCTGCTGCGGAGCGCATATCAACGAAGAATCTAGCACAAACTTACTTCACCACCTCCACAGGAGGCAAGGTTTGTAAAACTGATTTGTGGGTGTGGTGAGGGGTGTATTTATAGGCATTTTGAGGTTTGGGAAACTTTGCCCCTCCTGGTAGGAATGTATATCCCATACGTCACTAGCTCATGGACTCTTGCTAATTACATGAAAGAAACGTTTTTTTACTTGCATTTTTCTGCAGCTAAGGGAAGAGGCTGCTAGATCTTGTTCCTTTAAAAAACGGCTCCATTGCTCAGGTCTGGTTATACACTGATTAGCCTGCCTGTGTTTAATCACACAACAGACTGTATCATCATCATCAAACTAAGTTTAATGAACAAAAACGTGTTTTACTTGCCTTTTTCTGCAAACAGTTCTCTGCATTGAGTCTGCAGCTAAGGGAAGTGGCTTCTAGATCTTGTTCCTTTGAAAGTTGATCCATTGATCATGTCTGGCTTGCTTTTCTTTGCATGTGTTTGCTGCAACACAAGCGGACAGCTCCATCTACTGGCTATTTTAATGTATGCATGTGCTAATGCTTTTAATAGCAGTCAATGCTTTTCAATAGGAAAAAAAGGGTCGTAAACCGAGGGCCACCTGTATATATATTTTTTTTTTATTATTTTTTTTTCAATACTGCCTAAAATTGGTAAATAAAAAGGACCGTTTAGTGGTTACTTTATTTTGTCTTAAATACTAAAACAATATTAGCAATAAAAACACTCATCAGCAGACCAGAAAAACACTGAGCAGTGGAAATCAGCAAGAGACTGCCGACTGGATAACGGACAGGGACAAATATCAATGATGTGAACTCTGACGCATACAGCACCATCCAACAGTTTAAAGAACATGAAATAATCTGCCTAGATTGTGGCTACCTTTTATAGAGGAGAAGATTCTAAACTACTAATCTTCCAGTCTTCGTCTCTCTTTATAGGGACATCTTCACTAATCACTACTTGAGAGATCCAAGATGTTAACACAAATTACAACACTCACTTAGAAGAGGTAGTATAACTGCAAAAGACCAAACTGAAATTCTCAAAAGTAAGGCTAAATAACTTGAGGCAGAAAGGAATCCTGAGGTGCTGGACATACAGTATGTGGAAAAGACACCCCAAGCAAAATATAAAGGTAAAACATGAATCATGTGGACCCTTCACTTGAAAGGCCACAACCCTAATTTCAAATAAGGAATCACTTGTTTCCCTAGTTTACACCTGCACCATAAGAACCAGATCAATTCTAGTATTGAGGCCTACTATAAAGCATGCATCTCTCTTTATTTCATTAAAGGGATATGAAATACCTCATGTGAAAAAGGAAATTACTTTTTTAAATGAGTGTTCAAACTCTCCTCTTAATGGTGAAAAGTTGGCCCATATTACACACATGTGCAGTGTTTGATGAGAGAGTTGGCGCTTTTAAAGCACCTAACCTCCCCCCATAAAGCAGGTGGGGGTATTAAACTCCATTTTGGAAATAGAGCAGCCCCTCATAATGCAGTTGCATTATAGGTGATTGCACAAGATGAGCAGTTTGTTTCATGTTTTCACTTACCCGGTTGCAATAATTCCCCCTTGGGGAAAAAATGTACAGCACAGTCCATTTGTGACAGGTGCAACAGACACAGGGTTTTGTAGCTCTAATGACCATATTCTGAGAAACCTGTGAGAGCAAAAATACATAATACAGTAAGTCAATTATTAATTAACTACAAATTTCAATTTATTTTACGTCAACCATCAAAATGGAAAATGGAGTTAATAACCTGCTTTAATTATTTTAACAGTTAAACCTCTAAATTTGTACCTGTTTCTAAGCCATTACAGACAGCCTCCTATCACATGCTTTTTTATTAGCTTTTCACAACAGAAAACTGCTAATTCATGTGGGCCATAAAGATAATATTGTGTTCACGCCAGTGGACTTATGCAAGAGTCAGCACAACCAGGGGCAAAACTACAGGGGGTGCAGAGGTTGCAACTGCGACTGGGCCCCTGGGGGCGGGGGCCCAGCTTAAAAAAAAAAAAAAAACAGTTGACCTGCCACTGCCTGCACTGATATCATGCGAGTGTGACATGATGCTTCACTAGTGTCTCTGACTACAGGGGTTAGTGTTTCTGTTTTACCCATTGGTGTGGGTGTGTGTATATGTGTATGTATGTGACTGTGTGTATTTATGCATGTATGTGTGTATGTTTGTTGAACCAGCAAATTACAGACCTTGTTACTACAGCATGGAAGGGGCAGGGGGTATACAGTGTCACTATATACAGTTAGGGTTGCCCCCTCAGCCATGTTTTCCTGGACACTTATGAGCTACACATTCTGCAGGGTATGCAGGGAGGAACATTTAGTGTGTTTCTGGACAGCACTATTCATATTCCTCCCTGCAGCATGTGTAACTTATAAGTGTTCTGTATTTTAAGGGACGGGTGGCAACCCTAATATACAGTACAGGGGGGGGGGGGCTGGACCATATCACTGACCACTGTGGTCACTTTATAAAGTACTGGGGAGGGTAGGGTCAGGCCAGCAATCTCACCGGCAGATTACAGACTCACTAACTCACTTTATACAGTACTGGTGGGTTAAACAGTGTCACTATATACAATCATAGGGGGCCAGACCATCTCACAGACTGTGGGCACAGGGTACCTCCTTTTGCAGACATGTAATCTGATTCACATTTTTTTTTCTGTGTTTAAATTTAAAAAATAAAATAAAAAAAATGTGTGTGTGTGTGGTGGGGGGGGGGGGGGGCCTTCTTAGATTCCTGCCCTGTGATTTCTAGGTACGCCTTTGAGCACAACCCAGCACTAATTGGCTAAAATGGAAGTCCATAGAAAATCGATAAAAAGTCAGGGGGGTTCAGAAGATGTTTAGATACAAGGTAATCACAGGTAAAAATAATATTATTATAATTGTTGGTTATGCAAAACTGGGGAATGAGTAATAAAAGGGATTATCTGTATTTTAAAACAATAACAATTCTATTGTAGAATGTCCCTTTAACGGTTTTAAACTTTAAAATTTATGAAACCATGCATCTGAAACTTATTTTTATAATACACAACATATGGATTATACATTCATATGGACCGCACACATACATTCAGATTATGTTTAGTTTTAACTAAAATGTCCCATTGGTTTTTTCAGTGGTCCCATAAATAGTCCCAATAAATGTATACAATTATTTAAATTTGTATATTGTAAAACTAAGCGAATAAACGTCAGTAGTTATTTATTCAAGTAGAATTATAGCGGGCTAGTTTACAAATTGAGCAGTACTTAGCTCTCGCGCGAGAGCGTAAAGTTTGCTAGAAGTAATCTTTTTGCACGTCAGGTAGCAAACACATTTCAAGTTAAAAGTAAAGTTTTTGCACAAGCAAAAACAGAAACGCACTAACCAAAAGTCTTCAAATATCACAACCACGTTAATGTAGTCTCCCCAAAGACTTCAATGGAGAGCACAGAAGAAAAAACATAATTTATGCTTACCTGATAAATCAATTTCTTTCATGGGGGTGAGAGTCCACAATCCATTGCTCCTGGGGTTCCCATTCCCCAAGAACCCTATAAAACCCCTCCCACCTCACACATACCTCAGTCGTACAGCCAAGCAAAGTGAGTTAAGAAAAAGGAATAAGAGCCATAAAAGGAGTGGGGAAGACGTGCCGAAGTAAAAACTAACCCCAAAAACAAAAGGTGGAGTTCTCATGGACTCACCACAATGAAATAAATTAATCAGGTAAGCATAAATTATGTTTTCTTGAGAGTCCACGATCCATTACTCCTGGGAACTAATAACCAAGCTGTGGAGTCCACGAGTAATAACAAAGGGAGGGATTTAAAAAACTTTTTTGCAGAGAAATTAAATCCACAACCCCAAGTTCCAAGAAGAAACAGAAAGCTCTCTGGTAATGTTGTCTGAAGAAGCAAACTTAGGCAAAAAATCAAATTAAGTCCGTAAAACAGCCTTATCCTGATGAAAAATCAGCTAATGAGAGTCACAAGAAAGAGCAGATAACTCAAACTCTTCTAGCAGAAGAAATAGGCAAAAGAAATGACACTTAACAAGAATGTAGTTTATAATCCACCTTATGCATGGGTTTAAAAGGAGGCCCTTGCAAAACCCTTAGTGTCAAGTTAAGATCCCATGGAGGAAAAATTGGCTTAATTACAGGCTTAATACGCACCAGAGCCTGAACAAAACTGAATATCAGAAGTTTAGCAATCTTTATGTAGAACAAAACTGAAAGAGCAGACATCTGCCTAACCAGAGAAATGACAGATAGGCCCTTATCCAGAACATCCTGCAAGAACTGCACAATCCTAGAAATTTTTAAAGAATGCCAGGAAAAAGCATGATCTATACACCAAAAAATAAAGGACTTCCAGACGGTGTGATAGACTCTTCTAGTTACAGGCCCACCAGCATTAAAATCAAGGGTTCCATTACAGAATCAGATAAACCTCTATGTCTACTAAACATTCAATCTCCATGCCATCAAGTTTGAGACTTGAAAACCGGATGGAAAAACTGAAGTTGAAACAGAAGGTCTGACCGCAGAGGCCAAGGAGGGCCAGCTGGACATATGAACCAAATATGCATACCAAATCCTGTGAGGCCACGCTGCGGCAATCAGGATTACAGATGACTTCTCTAGGCTTATCTTGGAAATTATCCTGGGAAGAAGTACCAGGTGTGAAAACAGATAAGCAAGCTGAAAAGACCAAGGAACTACTAGAGCATCCACTAACTCTGTCTGAAGATCCCTGGACCTCGCAAAGTACATTGGAAGTTTGTTTAAATAGGAGGCCATCAGATCTATCTCTGGGAAACCCCAAAGATCCACAATCTGATTGAACACATCTAGGTCAAGAAGAGACTACTCCTCTGGATGTAGAGATTGACAACTGAAGAAGTCTGCTTCTTAGTTCACCCCTTGAATATAGATCGCTGAGACTAGACAAGAATTGGTTTCTGCCCATGACAGAATTCTTGAAAAGTGCACAAAATTCTAAAACATTGTTTTGTAACCTCGCTTCCCAAGGATCCCAAAACCCTTGTGCTGTCAGAGACCCCCAAACAGCTCCCTAACCTGAGAGACTTGCATCTGTAGTGATCACAGTCCAGGTAGGATGAGCAAAAGAAGCCCCCTGAATAACAAACTGACAATCCAACCAACAAGTTAGAGAGACTGACTTATACTGGGATCCAAAAATATCTTTTAAAAGACAGTTGAGTATAATCTCTGCACCATTGGCACAGCATACAAATCTTAAGAGACCTCACGTGAAAACAAGCAAATGTAATTGCATCTGAATCTGCAATCATGAGACCTCCATGCTGTTGAAGAAAGAACAAGAGTTGGCTGGTGTGACATTCTGAAAGAAAAAAAAAAATGAATATGGAGCTTGAACCCAAGATGTTGTCCAGGTATGGAAACACTGTAATACCCTGAGACCCCAACACCAACAAAAGAGCACCCAGGACCTTTGTGAATATTCTTGGAGCTGTAGCCAGACCAAATGGAAGAGCAACAAACTGAAAATGCCTGTCCAGAAAGGCAAAACCTTCCTCTTTAAGCCTTGTTCTGAATCCTATTCAATATCCCTGAGAAACTATATTTAGAACCCAGGGTTTTGTCCCTGCAACCAACTATGGAGGGTTTATGATACATCTCCCATGAGGTGAAAAAAAAATAATATTAAAACCCATATATATCCCTCTGACAAGCACTGTACTCGGAGGGGAAACCGGCCTCAATATAGACGGAAAACCCTACTTTCTGAAGAATCAAATGCACATCTTCATTTTTCAACCACCTCCAGTGGAGGCAAAGTAAAGTATGTGTAAGGGGTTTTAGACAGCTCTTGGAGTCTGGGAATCTTTTCCTCTTCCTAGTGGTAGAGAAGAGTAATTCCCCGGAGAAATGAATCATGGACTCTCACCACCTGTATGAAAGAAAACCTAACAGTTATCGCGTGCACACTAACCCAACAGGAGTTATTAAAGGGACATGAAACCAAAAAATCTTCTTTCATCATTCAGATAGCATATACAAATTTTAAAAACTTTCCAATTTAATTCTATTATTTAATTTGCTTCCTTCTCTTGTTATTCTTTGCTGAAAGGTTTATCTAGGAAAGCTCAGGAGCAGCAAAGAATCTAGGTTTTAGCTGCCGATTGGTGGCTGCATATATATATACACCGAATGTCATTGGCTCACCTATGTGTTCAGTTAGAAACCAGTAGTGCATTGCTACTACTCCAACAAATGATACTAAGATAGTTAAATCAGAAAATTGTATTCTCTATCTGAATCATGAAGGAACATTTTTGGGTTTCATGTCCCTTTAATATTTCACATTTCAATGTTCTTCACAAACAGAAATATTTTATTTTTATTGTAAATATAAAACTTGTGAATAGAGGTGCAAAGCCTCTAGGAAAATAAGGCAACTATTGGGAGATCAAATAAGGGATGACTAATACAATCAGCAAAAATGTCCCGTTGTCCCAGCTGCAGACAGCACAGCAGCACTATCAGAAAATGTACAGCCCTAGAAAGTCAGGTACAGATAAGGAAACGGGAAATACTAGAAGGCACTGACATAGCATGATAAAGGGAGCAATCCCGAAACGTTGTTTTCTGTAACTTGTGCTTATATGAATAAATATTTCTGCAACTCTTTTGGACTTAGAAACATAGTGGATGTGTTAATTTTGCTTGCATAGGAAGATACTACTAAGAGTATTTTACATGTTAATAAATAGGTGCTTCTCTGTCTAAAGGAGTAAAAATAAAATGTATGCTTACCTGATAAATTTATTTCCGGACATGGAGCGTCCACAACGTCATTTTAATTACTAGTGGGATATTCAATCCTGGCCAAAAGGAGGCGGTAAAGAGCACCCCAGCAAAGCTGTTAAGTGTCACTTCCCTTACCCATAACCCCAGTCATTTCCCCAATGGGAAATGGAAAAAGAAGATAACACAAAAGGTGTAGAGGTGCTTGAGGTTTAGTAACAAATTACTGTCTAATCATAAGGGTAGGGCCATGTCCGGAAAGAAAAATTTATCAGGTAAGCATACATTTTATTTTCTTTCCTAAGACATGGAGAGTCAACAACGTCATTCCAATTACTAGTGGGAACCAATACCCAAGCTAGAGGACACAGAATGAACAGGGAGGGAGAACAAGACAGGTAGACCTAAACAGAAGGCACCACCACTTGAAGAACCTTTCTCCCAAAAGAGGCCTCAGCCGAGGCATAAGTATCAAATTTGGAAAAAGTATGCAGAAAGGATCATGTTGCCGCCTTGCAACTCTGTTCCAAAGAAGCTTAATTTTTGAAAGCCCCAGAAGAGGAGACAGCCCTAGTGGAATGAGCTGCAATTCTCTCAGGAGGCTGCTGTCCAGCAATCTGATAAGCAAAACAAATACTTCTCAACCAGAGGGAAAGAGATGTAGAAGTGGCCTTCTGACTAGTGATCCACCGAAATGGAAATTCTGGACCAAACCGAACCTGAAAATCCGGGATGCACTTGGCCGAAATATGGAAGCGACCAATTACCTCCATGCTTTGAGCCACTGATGGCCGAACAGACTGTAGAGAGAGGCAAGAAGAGAGAAGTTTGGATTTTCTGACCTCCGTCAGAAAAATCTTCATAGATGGGGAATCTATGATTGTCCCTAAGAAACACACCCTTGTAGCTGGAAGAAGGGAACTCTCTTCCAGATTCACTTTGCATCCGTGGGAACGTAGAAAAAAAAGGAAATTTATGCTTACCTGATAAATTGATTTCTTCTACGATACGACGAGTCCATGGATTCATCCATACTTGTGGGATATTATCCTCCTGCTAACAGGAAGTGGCAAAGAGCACCACAGCAGAGCTGTATATATAGCTCCTCCCTTCTCTCCACCCTCGTGGATTCGACCAAAGATATAGGAAGAGAAAAGAAAAGCTAAAAGGTGCAGAGGTGACTGAAGTTTTGAAAACAAAAATATAATCTGTCTAAAATGACAGGGAGGGCCGTGGACTCGTCGTATCGTAGAAGAAATCAATCTATCAGGTAAGCATAAATGTCCTTTTCTTCTACTAGATAAGACGAGTCCACGGATTCATCCTTACTTGTGGGATACAATACCAAAGCAACAGGACACGGATGAACGGGAGGGACAAGACAGATACCTAAACAGAAGGCACCACTGCTTGAAGAACTTTTCTCCCAAAAATAGCCTCCGAAGAAGCAAAAGTATCAAATTTGTAAAATTTGGAAAAAGTAAGTCGTAGCCTTACAAATCTGTTCAACAGAAGCATCGTTTTTAAAAGCCCATGTCGAAGCCACCGCTCTAGTAGAATGAGCCGTAATTTTTTCAGGAGGCTGCTGTCCAGCAGTCTAGTATGCCAGACGGATGATGCTTTTCAGCCAAAAAGAAAGGGAGGTAGCCATAGCTTTTTTACCCCTATGCTTTCCAGAATAAACAATGAATAGAGAAGATGTTTGACGGAAATCCTTGGTCGCTTGTAAGTAAAACTTCAAGGCACGAACCACATCCAAGTTATGTAACAGACGTTCCTTCTTAGACGAAGGATTAGGACACAAGGAAGGAACAACAATTTCCTCATTAATATTCTTATTTGAAACAACCTTAGGAAGGAATCCAGGTTTAGTATGCAAAACCACCTTATCAGAATGGAATATAAGATAAGGCGAAGCACAATGTAACGCAGAAAGCTCAGAAACCCTTCAAGCAGAAGAGATGGCAACTAAGAACAAACCTTTCCAAGATAAAAGCTTAATATCCATGGAATGCATGGGTTCAAACGGAACCCCTTGAAGAACATTGAGAACTAAATTCAAACTCCATGGCAGAGCAATAGGTTTAAACACAGGCTTGATTCTGATTAAAGCCTGACAAAAAGACTGAACGTCAGGGACATCCACTAGACGCTTGTGTAGTAAAATTTAAGGAACTAGCGGATAATCCCTTCTCCAATCCTTCTTGGAGAAAGGACAAAATCCTAGGAATCCTAACCCTACTCCATGAGTAGCCCTTGGATTCGCACCAATAAAGATATTAACACCATATCTTATGGTAAATTTTTCTAGTGACAGGCTTTCGAGCCTGAATCAAAGTATCAATGACCGACTCAGAGAATCCCCGCTTAGATAAAATCAAGTGTTCAATCTCCAGGCAGTCAGCTGCAGAGAATTTAGATTTGGATGTTGGAACGGACCTTGGATGAGAAGGTCCTGTCTCAATGGCAGTTTCCACAGTGGCAGAGATGACATGTCCAAGGAAGTTTGGCATTCTGACGAGATGCCATCAGATCCAATTCCGGTGTGCCCCATTGATGAATCAATGACGCAAACACCTCCGGATGGAGCTCCCACTCCCCCGGATGAAAAGTCTGACTACTTAGAAAATCCGATTCCCAGTTCTCTACTCCTGGGATATGCCGATAGGTGGCAAGAGTGAGTCTCTGCCCATCGGATTATCTTTGAAACCTCTATCATCGCTAGAGAACTCTTTGTTCCCCCTTGATGATTGATATATGCTACAGTCGTGATATTGTCTGACTAGAATCTTATGAATTTGGCCAAAGCCAACTGAGGCCACGCATGAAGCGCGTTGAATATTGCTCTCAGTTCCAGAATATTGATTGGTAATAGGGACTCCTCCTGAGTCCAAACACCCTGAGCCTTCAGGGAATTCCAGACTGCACCCCAGCTAAAGAGGCTGGCGTCCGTTGTCACTATGACCCATGCTGGCCTGCGGAAGCACATTCCCTGGGACAGATGATCCTGTGACAACCACCAAAGAAGAGAGTCTCTGGTCTCTAGATCCAGATTTATCTGAGGAGATAAATTTGCATAATCCCCATTCCACTGTCTGAGCATGCACAGCTGCAGTGGTCTGAGATGAAAGCGAGCAAACGGAACAATGTCCATTGCCGCTACCATTAACCCAATGACCTCCATACACTGCGCCACTGATGGCCGAGGAATGGACTGAAGTGCTCGGCAAGTATTTAGAATCTTTGATTTTCTGACCTCCGTCAGAGGAATTTTCATGTCTACCGAGTCTATCAGAGTTCCCAAGAATGGAACTCTTGTTAGAGTAATTAGTGAACTCTTTTCTATATTCACTTTCCAACCATGAGTTCTTAGAAATGCCAACACCATGCCCGTGTGAGATTTGGTCAGGTGATAAGTTGACACCTGGATCAAAATATCGTCCAGATAGGGCGCCACTGCTATGACCCGCGGCCTGATAACCGCCAGAAGAGACCCTAGCACCTTTGTGAAGATTCTGGGAGCTGTGGCCAACCCGAAAGGAAATGCTACGAACTGATAATGTTCGTCCAGAAAGGCGAACCTTAGAAACTGATGATGATTCTTGTGGATAGGAATGTGAAGATACGCATCCTTCAGGACCACGGTGGTCATATATTGACCCTCCTGGATCATAGGTAAAATTGTTCGTATAGTCTCCATCTTGAACGATGAGATCTAAAATCGGTCTGAAGGTTCCCTCTTTCTTGGGAACCACAAACAGATTCGAGTAAAACCCCTGTCTCTGTTCTAGTTTTGGAACTGGACAAATTACACCCATGGTATAGAGGTCTTTTACACAGCGTAAGAATGCCTCTCTTTTTGTCTGGTCTACAGACAAACGTGAAAGATGAAATCTCCTTGAATTCTAGTCGATACCCCGGGTCACAATTTCTAATGGCCAGGAATCCTGAACATCCCTTGCCCAAGCCTGAGCGAAGAGAAAAAGTCTGCCCCCTACTAAATCCGGCCCTGGATCGGGGGCTGCCCCTTCATGCTGTCTTGGTAGCAGCAGCGGGCTTCTTAACTTGTTTACCTTTATTCTAGGCCTGTTTAGGTCTCAAGACTGACTTGGATTGTGCAAAATTCCCCTCCTGCTTTGTGGCGGAAGAGGAAGCAGAGGGTCCACCTTTAAAGTTTCGAAAGGAACGAAAATTATTTTGTTTAGCCCTCATCTTAACAGTCTTATCCTGAGGTAGGGCATGACCTTTACCTGTCAGAAATGATTTCCTTCAGTTCAGGCCCAAATAAGGTCTTACCTTCAAAATCTAAGCTTTTAGCTATTCCTTTTAATGATACATCAGCAGACCAAGATTTAAGCCATAACGCTCTACGCGCTAAAATGGCAAAGCCTGCATTTTTCGCCGCTAATTTAGCCATTTGAAAAGCGGTATCGGTAATAAAAGAATTAGCTAGCTTGAGAGCCTTAATTCTATGCAAAATATCATCTAATGGGGTCTCAACCTTAAGAGACTCCTCTAGAGCCTCAAACCAAAAATCTCTGATGAAGCGCATGTACGCATGCGCGAAACACGTCAGATAGGAGCTTACCTTGTGTTCAATGTCAAAGCCTGTGCCTGAATAAACTACTTTTGGACCCACTGAGAGACTCCACCTCTTTTTTCCTCACCTCAAACCAAAAAGCTGCTGCAGTAGTAACTGGAACAATGCACGCTATAGGTTGTAGAAGAAAACCCTGATGAATAAACAATTTCTTTAGAAGACCCTCTAATTTTTTATCCATAGGATCTTTGAAAGCACAACTGTCCTCAATATAGTTGTAGGCTTAGCTAGGGTAGAAATAGCTCCCTCCACCTTAGGGATCGTATGCCAAGAATCCAGAATGGTGTCAGATATGGGAAACATTTTCTTAAAAGTAGGAGGGAGAGAGAACGGAATGCCTGGTCTATCCCATTCCTTAGTAACAATGTCCGAAATTCTTTTAGGGACTGGAAAAATGTCAGTGTAAGTAGGTACCTCTAGATATTTATCCATCTTACACAATTTCTCTGGTGGTATTACAATAGGGTCACAATCATCCAGAGTCGCTAAAAACTCCCGGAGTAACAGGCGGAGGTGTTCAAGCTTAAAGGACATCATGTCCGAGTCTGTCTGAGGTAATACATTTCCTGAATCTGAAAGCTCTCCCTCCCAGCAATTCCCCGACCCCCAAATCAGAACACTGTGAGGGTACATCGGAAATGGTCAAAACATCAGAGAGCTCAACATTTACCTTTATACCGGACCTACTGCGCTTACCTTATAAACCCGGCAGTTTAGATAACTCTGTAAGGGTAGTAGACATAACTGCAGCCATATCTTGCAGAGTAAAAGAATTAGACGCACTAGAAGTACTTGGCATCGCTTGAGTGGGCGTTAAAGGTTGTGACACTTGGGGAGAATTGGATGGCATAATCTGATTCTCTTCAGACTGAGAATCATCCTTAGACATACTTTTATCACCTAAAATATGTTCTTTGCAATGTAAGGCCCTTTCAGTACATGAGGGACACAATGTAAGTGGGGGTTCCACAATGGCTTCTAAACACATAAAGCATTGACTTTTCTCAATGTCAGACATGTTGAACAGGCTAGTAATAACCACAAAAAGTCTTGAAAACACTTTATTGAAAAAAGAACAATTTTGAAAAACGGTACTGCGCCTTTAAGAAGTAAAAAAGCGCACATTTTTTCCAAATCTGTTTTAAAATGCTATAACGCTCACAATTATAGCATATAACTATCTTATATTGTAGCCTAAGATTGTACCACAAGTAAGGGACAAATTAACCCTCTATAAGCAAAACGTTATTCCAAAACGTTATAAAAAGTAAATTAACAACCCCCTGAACCTCGCCACAGCTCTGCTGTGGCGCCTACCTGCCCTCAGGGGTCTGAGAAATCTCCCTATGACTCAGTTAGCCTATGTCTTCAGTTTGCTGCCTTGATGTGAAGATCAACTGCGCATCTGAGACGCGAAAATTAGGCCCCACCCATCAAATCAATGTTTCCCAGCCTAAAAAAACGCTATGAAGCGGTATAGGAACTAGCCATGTGGGTTCTTGCATCCCAAATAACAATATAAGCCATGAGAAACCCTCCAGTATAAAGCCCAGTTACAGTGAACATAAAAATGTTTCTGCAATAAAACGTTATGTTGCCCCAGTGTCTAACCATGCTGCCATCCTTTGCTGCATTAGCCCAAAAACATCAACACACAGGTCTCCAGTAAAACCCCTTCTTATATATAGGATTACTGCTTAGCCCTTCCCTCATGGGAACTATGTCAGCCTGTTCTGAAATATCACATTCTCTCCAGAAATAAATGACTGAACATACCTCAATGCTTGTAGCATGAAAAACGTTCCCCACACTGAAGCTTCTCTAGTACTCCTCAGCCATTCTGTGGGAACTCATCTGGATCTTAGTGACAACTGCTAAGATCATCAACCTCCAGGCAGAAATCTTCCATCTGCTGCCTGAGGAAAAATAGTACTCACCGGTACCATTTAAAATAAAGTCTTGCTTGAAGAAAATAAAAACTATCAATTTAACACCTCTTTCACGTTACCTCTTCCTATTACTAGTATAGGCAAAGAGAATGAATGGGGATGGAGAGAAGGGAGGAGCTATATATACAGCTCTGCTGTGGTGCTCTTTGCCACTTCCTGTTAGCAGGAGGATAATACCCCACAAGTAAGGATGAATCCGTGGACTTGACATAACTAGTAGAAGAAAACAAGATCTCTGTATGAGAGTTTGCTTGTTAAAAAGATGGTGCCTGAACCAATGTCGTCCAGGTAAGGCGCCATCACAATTCCCTGAGACCTGACAACTGCCAAGAGAGCCCCCAGAACCTTTGAGAAAATTATGAGAGCTGTGGCAAGGCCAAACAAAAGAGCAACAAACTGAAAGTGCTTGTCTAGAAAAGCAAATCTAAGGAACTGGTGATGATCCCTGTGGATAGGAACATGAAGATACGTGTCCTTCAGGTCTATGGTCATCATGAACTGACCCTCTTGGACCAAAGGCAGAATGGAAGGAATGGTTTCCATTTTGAAGGACGGTACCCTGAGAAACTTGTTGAGACACTTTAGGTCTAAAATGGGTCGAAAAGTTCCCTCTTGTTTGGGAACCACAAACAGATTTGAATAGAATCCTAGACCCTGTCCCCTCACTGGAACTGGAACAATCACTCCCAGGGAGGAAAGGTCCTTAACGCAGCTTAAGAATTAATCTCTTTTTACCTGATCCACAGATAGAAGAGAAATCTGTCCCTGGGAGGACAAAATTTGAATTCTCTCTTGTAACCCTGAGGTACTATGTCCACAGCCCAAGGATCTGGGACATCTCGTATCCATGCTTGACAAAACAAGGAAAATCTGACCAGGGGCAGACCCTTCATGCTGACAGTCTCAGATGAGGGCTTTTTTAAATTGTTTATCCTTATTTCAAGGATGATTGGGTCTCCAAGAGGACTTGAAGTTACGAAAGGAACGAAAATTAGAATTCTGATGTCCCTTAGGTCTATTCGTCTTGTCTTGTTGTAGTAGAAATAACCCCTTTCCACCAATAATTTCAGAAATGATCTCCACCAGACCAGGACCAAACAGGGTCTTACACTTGTAGCGACAATAGCTTGGACTTGGAGGTAACATCAGCTGACCAATATTTCAGCCACAGAGCCCTGCGGGCTAGGACAGTGAAGCCAGACATCTTGGATCCAAGTCTAATGACTTGCATGTTAGCACCAGAGATAAAGGAATTGGCTAGTTTGAGAGCCTTAATCCTATCTTGGATCTACTCCAATGGGAACACCTCAAAAATCAATTCAGACAAAGCATTGCACCAATAAGATGCTGCACTTGTTACTGTGGCAATACAAACTGCAGGTTGCCATTGTAGACCCTGATGAACATACATTTTCTTTAAATAAGCATCATCCTGAGAGACATTAGGCTCAGAAACAAGTAACTTGTCTTTACATTTTAAGGCTTTTTCTAAACATGAGTAAAAAAATTGCATAGGTAAGACAATTTGGGCCTCCAACCATAAGCATTTATCAAAAGGAACAGACTCCTGTTCATTATACATAGCTGATAAAGGCCCAAAAAGTAAGGAATGTCAATTTAAGAAAAAACATAATTTATGCTTACCTGATAAATGTATTTATGGTAAGTCCACGGAATCATCAATTACTAGTGGGAATATCACTTCTGGCCAGCAAGATGCGGCAAAGAGAACTGCACCAAAGCTGCTATATATGTTACTTCCCTTACCCATAATCCCCAGTCATTCAGCCGAAAGAAAAATGGAAAAAGAAGATAACACAAAAGTGTTGAGGCGCCTGGGGTTTTAGAAAAAACAGAATTTATGCTTACCTGATAAATTACTTTCTCCAACGGTGTGTCCGGTCCACGGCGTCATCCTTACTTGTGGGAATATCTCTTCCCCAACAGGAAATGGCAAAGAGTCCCAGCAAAGCTGGCCATATAGTCCCTCCTAGGCTCCGCCCACCCCAGTCATTCGACCGACGGACAGGAGGAAAAATATAGGAGAAACCATATGGTACCGTGGTGACTGTAGTTAGAGAAAATAATTCATCAGACCTGATTAAAAAACCAGGGCGGGCCGTGGACCGGACACACCGTTGGAGAAAGTAATTTATCAGGTAAGCATAAATTCTGTTTTCTCCAACATTGGTGTGTCCGGTCCACGGCGTCATCCTTACTTGTGGGAACCAATACCAAAGCTTTAGGACACGGATGAAGGGAGGGAGCAAATCAGGTTACCTAAACGGAAGGCACCACGGCTTGCAAAACCTTTCTCCCAAAAATAGCCTCCGAAGAAGCAAAAGTATCAAATTTGTAAAATTTGGCAAAAGTGTGCAGGGAAGACCAAGTCGCTGCCTTACATATCTGATCAACAGAAGCCTCGTTCTTGAAGGCCCATGTGGAAGCCACAGCCCTAGTGGAGTGAGCTGTGATTCTTTCAGGAGGCTGCCGTCCGGCAGTCTCGTAAGCCAATCGGATGATGCTTTTAAGCCAAAAGGAAAGAGGTAGAAGTCGCTTTTTGACCTCTCCTTTTACCAGAATAGACGACAAACAGAGAAGATGTTTGTCTGAAATCTTTTGTAGCTTCTAAATAGAATTTTAGAGCACGGACTACGTCCAAATTGTGTAACAAACGTTCCTTCTTTGAAACTGGATTCGGACACAAAGAAGGTACAACTATCTACTGGTTAATATTTTTGTTAGAAACAACCTTTGGAAGAAAACCAGGCTTAGTACGCAAAACCACCTTACCTGCATGGAACACCAGATAGGGCGGAGAACACTGCAGAGCAGATAACTCTGAAACTCTTCTAGCAGAAGAAATAGCAACCAAAAACAAAACTTTCCAAGATAACAACTTAATATCTATGGAATGTAGAGGTTAAACGGAACCCCTTGAAGAACTGAAAGAACTAGATTTAAACTCCAGGGAGGAGTCAAATGTCTGTAAACAGGCTTGATCCTAACCAGAGCCTGAACAAATGCTTGAACATCTGGCATAGCTGCCAGTCGTTTGTGTAGTAAGACAGATAAAGCAGAAATCTGTCCCTTTAGAGAACTCGCAGATAATCCTTTATCCAAACCTTCTTGCAGAAAGGAAAGAATCTTAGGAATTTTTATCTTATTCCAAGGGAATCCCTTGGATTCACACCAGCAGATATATCTTTTCCATATTTTATGGTAAATCTTTCTAGTTACCGGTTTTCTGGCCTGAACCAGAGTATCAATCACCGAATCTGAAAACCCACGCTTTGATAGAATCAAGCGTTCAATCTCCAAGCCGTCAGCTGGAGGGAGACCAGATTTGGATGTTCGAATGGACCATGAACAAGAAGGTCCTGTCTCAAAGGTAGCTTCCATGGTGGAACCGATGACATATTCACCAGGTCTGCATACCAAGTCCTGCGTGGCCACGCAGGAGCTATCAAGATCACCGAGGCCCTCTCCTGTTTGATCCTGGCTACCAGCCTGGGAATGAGAGGAAACGGTGGAAACACATAAGCTAGGTTGAAGGTCCAAGGCGCTACTAGTGCATCCACTAGAGTCGCCTTGGGATCCCTGGATCTGGACCCGTAGCAAGGAACCTTGAAGTTCTGACGAGACGCCATCAGATCCATGTCTGGAATGCCCCATAATTGAGTCAACTGGGCAAAAATCTCCGGGTGGAGTTCCCACTCCCCCGGCTGGAATGTCTGACGACTCAGATAATCCGCTTCCCAGTTTTCCACACCTGGGATGTGGATCGCAGATAGATGGCAGGAGTGATTCTCCGCCCATTGTATTATTTTGGTTACTTCTTTCATCGCCAGGGAACTCCTTGTTCCCCCCTGATGATTGATATATGCAACAGTCGTCATGTCTGATTGGAATCTTATGAATCTGGCCTTTGCAAGCTGAGGCCAAGCCCTGAGAGCATTGAATATCGCTCTTAGTTCCAGAATGTTTATCGGGAGAAGAGACTCTTCCCGAGACCATAGTCCTTGAGCTTTCAGGGATTCCCAGACCGCACCCCAGCCCACTAGACTGGCGTCGGTCGTGACAATGACCCACTCTGGTCTGCGGAAGCTCATTCCCTGGGATAGGGGGTCCAGGGATATCCACCAACGGAGTGAATCTCTGGTCTTCTGATCTACTTGAATCACTGGAGACAAGTCTGTATAGTCCCCATTCCACTGTTTCAGCATACACAGTTGTAATGGTCTTAGATGAATTCGCGCAAAAGGAACTATGTCCATTGCTGCAACCATCAACCCTACTACTTCCATGCACTGAGCTATGGAAGGACGTGGAACAGAATGAAGAACTTGACAAGCGCTTAGAAGTTTTGACTTTCTGACATCTGTCAGAAAGATCCTCATTTCTAAGGAATCTATTATTGTTCCCAAGAAGGGAACTCTTGTTGACGGAGACAGAGAACTTTTTTCTATGTTCACCTTCCATCCGTGAGATCTGAGAAAGGCCAGAACGATGTCTGTATGAGCCTTTGCTTTTGAAAGGGACGACGCTTGTATTAGAATGTCGTCCAAGTATGGTACTACTGCAATGCCCCTCGGTCTTAGAACCGCTAGAAGAGACCCGAGTACCTTTGTGAAAATCCTTGGAGCAGTGGCTAATCCGAATGGGAGGGCCACAAACTGGTAATGTTTGTCCAGAAAGGCGAACCTTAGGAACTGATGATGTTCTTTGTGGATAGGAATATGTAGGTACGCATCCTTTAGATCCACGGTAGTCATAAATTGACCTTCCTGGATAGTGGGTAGAATCGTTCGAATGGTTTCCATTTTGAACGATGGTACCCTGAGAAATTTGTTTAGGATCTTTAAATCCAGAATTGGTCTGAAGGTTCCCTCTTTTTTGGGAACTACGAACAGATTTGAGTAAAATCCCATTCCTTGTTCCGTCATTGGAACTGGGTGTATCACTCCCATCTTTAACAGGTCTTCTACACAATGTAAGCATGCCTGTTTCTTTATTTGGTTTGAGGATAAGTGAGACATGTGGAACCTTCCCCTTGGGGGTAGTTCCTTGAATTCCAGAAGATAACCCTGAGAAACTATTTCTAGCGTCCAGGAATCCTGAACATCTCTTGCCCAAGCCTGAGCAAAGAGAGAGAGTCTGCCCCCCACTAGATCCGGTCCCGGATCGGGGGCTACTCCTTCATGCTGTTTTGTTAGCGATAGCAGGCTTCTTGGTCTGTTTACCCTTGTTCCAGCCTTGCATCGGTTTCCAGGCTGGTTTGGACTGTGAGGCATTACCCTCTTGCTTAGAGGATGCAGAATTAGAGGCCGGTCCGTTACTGAAATTACGAAAGGAACGAAAATTAGACTTATTCTTGGCCTTGAAAGGCCTATCTTGTGGGAGGGCGTGACCCTTTCCCCCAGTGATGTCTGAGATAATCTCTTTCAATTCTGGTCCAAAGAGAGTTTTACCCTTGAAGGGGATGTTAAGCAATTTTGTCTTGGATGATACATCCGCTGACCAAGACTTTAGCCAAAGCGCTCTGCGCGCCACAATTGCAAACCCTGAATTTTTCGCCGCTAATCTAGCTAATTGCAAAGCGGCATCTAAAATAAAAGAGCCAACTTAAGTGCGTGAACTCTGTCCATAACCTCCTCATATGGAGTCTCTCTACTGAGCGACTTTTCTAGTTCCTCGAACCAGAACCACGCTGCTGTAGTGACAGGAACAATGCACGAAATGGGTTGAAGAAGGTAACCTTGCTGTACAAAAATCTTTTTAAGCAAACCTTCCAATTTTTTATTCATAGGATCTTTGAAAGCACAACTATCCTCGATAGGAATAGTAGTGCGCTTGTTTAGAGTAGAAACTGCCCCCTCGACCTTAGGGACTGTCTGCCATAAGTCCTTTCTGGGGTCGACCATAGGAAATAATTTCTTAAATATAGGAGGGGGAACAAAAGGTATGCCGGGCTTCTCCCACTCCTTATTCACTATGTCCGCCACCCGCTTGGGTATAGGAAAAGCGTCGGGGGGCACCGGAACCTCTAGGAACTTGTCCATCTTGCATAATTTTTCTGGAATGACCAAGTTGTCACAATCATCCAGAGTAGATAACACCTCCTTAAGCAGTGTGCGGAGATGTTCTTATTTAAATTTAAATGTCACAACATCAGGTTCAGCTGTTGAGAAATTTTTCATGAATCTGAAATTTCCCCATCTGACAAAACCTCCCTCATGGCCCCTTCAGATTGGTGTGAGGGTATGACAGAACAATTATCATCAGCGCCCTCCTGCTCTTCAGTGTTTAAAACAGAGCAATCGCGCTTTCTCTGATATGCAGGCATTTTGGATAAAATATTTGCTATGGAGTTATCCATTACAGCAGTCAATTGTTGCATGGTAATAAGCATTGGCGCGCTAGAAGTACTAGGGGCCTCCTGCGTGGGCAAAACTGGCGTAGACACAGAAGGAGATGATGTAGAACCATGTCTACTCCCTTCATCTGAGGAATCATCTTGGGCAATTTCATTATCTGTGGCAGTACTGTCCTTACTTTGTTTGGACGCTATGGCACAATTATCACACAATTTTGAAGGGGGAGACACATTGGCTTTCATACATATAGAACATACCTTATCTGAAGGCACAGACATGTAAAACAGGCTTAAACTTGTCAAAGCACAAAAACCGTTTTAAAACAAAACCGTTACTGTCTCTTTAAATTTTAAACAGAGCACACTTTATTACTGAATATGTGAAAAAATATGAAGGAATTGTTCAAAATTTACCAAAATTTCACCACAGTGTCTTAAAGCATTAAAAGTATTGCACACCAATTTTCAGAGCTTTAACCCTTAAAATAACGAAACCGGAGCCAATTACAGATTTAACCCCTATACAGTCCCAGCTACAGCCTTTGCTGTGACTTTACCAAGCCCAGAGGGGAATACGATACCAAATGACGCCTTCTAGGAACTTTTCCAACTACTTTCAGGTCCTCACACATGCATCTGCATGTCTTGCTCTCAAAAACAACTGCGCAGTAATGGCGCGAAAATGAGGCTCAGCCTACAACTGGGAAGGCCCTTCCTGACTGGAAAAGGTGTCTAACATAGTGCCTGACGTTAAAAAAGTTCCCCAAGTTTATAAGTGTGAATTATCAGCATAAACATGTATAAAATGTCCAAATAAAGCAATCGATTTAGCCCATAAAAGTGTCTACCAGTTTTATAGCCCATATTAAGCCCTTTATTCTGTTTGAGACTAAGAAAATGGCTTATCGGTCCCCATGAGGGGAAATGACAGCCTTCCAGCATTACACAGTCTTGTTAGAAATATGGCTAGTCATACCTTAAGCAGAAAAGTCTGCTAACTGTTTCCCCCAACTGAAGTTACTTCATCTCAACAGTCCTATGTGGAAACAGCAATCGATTTTAGTTACTGTCTGCTAAAATCATCTTCCTCTCACAAACAGAAATCTTCATCTTTTTCTGTTTCAGAGTAAATAGTACATACCAGCACTATTTTAAAATAACAAACTCTTGATAGTAGAATAAAAAAAAAAAAACTACAACTAAACACCACATACTCTTAACCATCTCCGTGGAGATGTTGCCTGTGCAACGGCAAAGAGAATGACTGGGGTGGGCGGAGCCTAGGAGGGACTATATGGCCAGCTTTGCTGGGACTCTGCCATTTCCTGTTGGGGAACAGATATTCCCACAAGTAAGGATGACGCCGTGGACCGGACACACCAATGTTGGAGAAAATAACAGTCTTAAATAAAGGGTGGGACATAGACTCACCATATCGGGAAATAAATAAATTTATCAGGTAAGCATAAATTATGTTTTCTTTCCTGTTTTCTTTCCTATGGTGACTCCACGTAATTATCAATTACTAGTTGGAATCAATACCCAAGCTAGAGGATACAGATGATAAGGGAGGGACAAAACAGATAGACCTAAACAGAACGCTTGAAGAACCCTTCTTAAAAAAGAAGCCTTAGCTGAGGCAAAGGTATCAAATTTATAAGACTTTGAAAAAGTATGCAAAGAGGACCAAGTTACAGCCTTGCAAATCTGTTCCATAGAGGCTTAATTTTTAAATGTCCAGCAAGAAGAAACAGCCCTCGTGGAATGAGCAGTGATTCTCTCAGGAGGTTGCTGTCCAGCAGTCTCATAGGCCAAACGAATAATACTCCTTAGCCAAAGAGAAAGTAGTAGCTGTACCCTTGCGCTTCCCAGAAAAACAAACAAAGCAGAAGACTGCCGAAAGTCCTTAGTCGCCTGAAGATAGAACTTCAATGCATGCACAACATCTAGGTTGTGCAACAAACTCTCCTTAGGAGAAGGATTAGAAAACCACAATCTCCTGATTAATATTCTTGTTTGAAACAACCTTAGGTAGGAAACCTAATTTAGTACGTAAAACCACCTTATCAGAATGAAAAATAAGATAAGGAGAATCAAACTGCAGAGCCAAGAGTTCCGAGACTCTCCGAGCAGAAGAAATAGCAACAAGAAACAAAACCTTCCAAGATAACATCATTATATCTAAGGAATGCATAGGTTCAAACGGAGCCTGCTGTAAACCTCTAAAAACAAGGTTAAGACTCCAGGGAGGAGTAACGGCTTAAGGCCTAATCCTAACCAAGCCTGACAAAATGATTGCATGTCTGGCGCATCCGCCAAATGCTTATACAACAAAATAGACAACGCAGAAATCTGACCATTCAGAGTACTAGCTGGCAAACCCTTCTCCAAACCCTGCTGGAGAAAAGACAAAATCCTAGGAATCCTGACTCTACTCCAAGGAGTAGCCTCTGGATGCACACCAATTCAAATATTTACGCCATATCTTATAGTAAATCTTTCTTGTCACAGGCTTACAAGCCTGAATCATGGTCTCAATGACTGACTCTGAAAACCCACGCTTAGATAAAAACGTTCACTCTCCAAGCAGTCAGCTTCAGAGAAATGAGATTTGGATGAAGAGAAGGACCCTTCCACGAAGGGAGTCTCCACGGAGGTAGAGACGACATTTCCACTAGATCTGCATAACAGATCCTGCGAGGCCACACCAGTGCTATGAGAATCACTGACGTCCTCTCCTGCTTGATCCAAGCAATGACTCTTGGCAGGAGAGCGAACAGAGGAAATATGTATGCTAGACTAAAATTCTAAGGGACCGACAGAACATCTATCAAGAAAGCCTGTAGATCCCTTGACCTTGAGATGTACCTCAGAAGCTTGGCATTCTGCCGAGAAGCCATGAGTTCTAGCTGCGACCAATTGAGGATTAAACTGGAAAATACTTCCGGATGGAGTTCCAACTCCCCTGGATGAAAGGTTTGCTAGCTCAGAAAATGCGCTTCCCAATTCTCTACTCCTGGGATGTGGATCGCAGAAAGACAACAGTTGTGAGACTCCACGCACTGGATTATCCGGGTCACTTCTGTCATGGCCAAGGAACTCAGAGTTCCCCCCTGGTGGTTGATGTACGCCACCGATGTTAAGTTGTCCAACTGGAACATGATAAACGCGGCTGAGGCCAGGCGAGCATTGAAAATCGCTCTCAGTTCTAGAATGTTTATAGGGAGAACTGACTCCTCCCGAGTCCAGAGACCCAACCTAGAAGGCTGGCATCCGTGGTCATGATCACCCAGGAAGGTCTGCGAAAATCAAGTTCCCTGGGAGAGGTGTTCCTGAGACAACCACCACAGAAGAGTCCTGTGTCGCCTGATCGAGTAATATTTGCAGAGACAGATCCGCATTGTTACCGTTCCATTGCCTTAACATGCATAACTGCAGAGGTCTGAGATGGAACAAAGCAAACTGAAAGTACACCTCCATACATAGAGCAACTGGCGGCCAAGGAGAGGACAAGACAAGAGTCGAAGATCTTTGTTTTTCTGACCTCTGTCAGAAATATCTTCATTAGTAGGGAGTCTATTATGGTCCCTAAAAACACTGATTCAAGCCACAAGAGTAGAGAACTCTTTCTCAGATTTACCTTAGAACCGTGGTAGCGAAGAAAAGGCAACAAGATCTATGTATGAGAGTTTGCTTGTTGAAAAGACGGCGCCTGAACCATAATGTCTTCAAAAAATAATGCCCCGAGACCGGATCACTGCCAAAAGAGCCCCCAAGACCTTTGTGAAAATTCTGGGAGCTGTGGCAAAGCCGAAAGGAAGATCCACAAACTGGAAATGATTGTCTAAGAAAGCAAACCTTAGAAACTTGATGATCCCGGTGGACGGGGGGGTCTCGTGCTGATGGTGGGCGCCCTGGATTGATTTCCCCAACCGGTATTCCATGTGCTGGACTGTCATTGGGCAGGGTCAGACTGATATGCTACAGGATATTTTTTCTCTGTGAAGGGGCATAGTGTGCTAAAAGAGTATGCACCCTAAAATGAACAGGCACGGAAGTTTTTCTAGATTTTGTTCTGTCTCAGCTGAGTACATCTCTCACTCTTTTTATATTTATGCAAATTGCTCTTGGGTCTCCCTAAGAGTAAAAGGGGAAACCAGATGTGGATTCTTTGCACACATGCCCTTAGAGAGATGCGACTGCACCTCACTGACGAGGCCCACAGAAGGCAGAAACGATCGTCTGGGGTTGTTGTTTCTCTTGTTCAGAGAAGAATTGCCTGGTATTTTGGTGCTGGGCTGTCCTTGGGCAGGGTCAGACTGATATGCTACAGGATATTTTTTTCTCTGTGAAGGGGCATAGTGTGCTAAAAGAGTATGCACCCTGAGTGGCACCCTAAAATGAACAGGCACGGAAGTTTTTCTAGCTTTTGTTCTGTCTCAGCTGAGTGCATCTCTCTCTCTTTTTATAGGTATTCCATTTAAGTCTGATAAGACAGATACACCAATTCCATGCCGAAGTGTCAGCCTCGGCTGTGTATATCACTCTCCACCTCTGCGTCAACTAAAACCAGAAGGGGGACTGGAGGGCATAACCCGATGGGAAAATATTGCAAGATCTCAGGAAAAACTCCTGTCCATAAGACAAAACCGTATCCAAGATCCACCCTGGTGTCTACACCAGCAACTCCGGTCTAGATCCAACTTTGAGGATCGAAAAGACACGATAAAAACCCAAAAAGGTCTATTAGCAGGCGAAGGTAAGAAACCCATAAAAGTCAAGACCCGGGAACTACTGTAAAATCTGTAAGCAGGATACTGCCACCTTAGCCCACAGATCCCAAGAAGGAAACCTAGGATCAGAACGAGGTTTACTGTAAGATACGGTTTCTAAGAACCAGTTTGCTCAAAAAGGATGAACCAGGAAGGACATCCTTCTTCCTAACCAAAGGAAGGGAGAACCTTACAATCTCCAACGAAAAGAACTAATCAGCTCTGCTTAAAAATTCTATAACCCAATTAGGACGGGAAGACCATCCCCCTATTAGGGCATGCACCAACAGAGAAAAATATTCCCACAGTGCGAAAGATACCAGGACAATGACTCCAAAACTTCCCTTTCTCTGAGAAGACAATTGCCCAGAAAGAAGCCTAGTTCCGCCCTCTAGGACCCCTAAGATCCATATGATCCAGTATAAAGCACCCACCCCAGATAAACCTAAACAGGTCCAGTCTGTTAACTAAGATAGATGGGCCTGCTGTACCTGAATCTTGAAGAAAAAACTCCTTCTCCTAAGTAGAAAGAAGGAACAGACCTGACTAGTATTCACAACAGGTCCTACCTGTCATCTAGGATACAATGCATCTTCCGGAACACTGCCGGGCTAAAATGAAACTTCTTAAAGGGACAATGAACCCAATTTTTTTTTCATGATTCAGATAGAGCATGCAATTTTAAGCAACTTTCTAATTTACTCCTATTATCTTCGTTCTCTTGCTATCTTTATTTGAAAAAGGAATCTAAGCTAAGGAGCCAGCAAATTTTTGGTTCAGAACCATGCACAGCGCTGGTTTATTGGTGCTGTCCAATCAGCAAGGACAACCCAGTTTGTTCAACAAAAATGGGCCGGCATCTAAACTTACATTCTTGCTTTTCAAATAAACATACCAAGAGAATGAAGAAAATTTGATAATAGGAGTAAATTAGAAAGTTGCTTAAAATTGCATGCTCCATCTGAATCACAAAAGAAAAAAATTGTGTTCAGTGTCCCTTTACGTTCCAACAAAACTAGAACAACTGAATAATCAAATTAAAGAAATTGAGCTCAGAGGCTTAAAATTTTCCTCTAGAATATCGGGGGAACTA